>NW_007378809.1:21944-61533 GCF_000475195.1 Diaphorina citri
GTTTAGGATGAAATACGCCCCGGGCGGGAATCGAACCTGCGACATGGCGCTTACCAGGCAGACGCGCTAGCTTCCAAGCTATGAAACTAGGCTGGCAGTTGTACAGTTCACTCAGATTCCGTCGTCTCTCTCAAATCAACACTCGAACAAACCCTCAAACAAACACAAAGCCAGTCCAGTTAGCTTGGTTGGTAGCGCGTCTGCCTTGTAAGCGCGGGTTCAATTCCCACCCGGGGCGGATTTTATCCTAAACGGGTAATGTTCTCGGAACGACTGGCTTTCTCCTATTCTGTCCTCCTTCTCTCTTTGAATTCGGGACGATAAGACCTTAGCAGTTCAAACCTCTTAAAAAAAACGTATATGAACAAATTCAAAAAGTGCATAAAATTGAAAACCAATGCACCCACATTCTCTTTATCCTCATTCAGCAACCACATAAACTTGTTTTTCTTCTTCTTTTTCTTCTGCTTCTTTTCCCTCTCCTCCTCCTCCTCTTTTTCTTCTTCTTTTCCAAGGTTTTCTTATGTTTTTTTTTTTAATTCAAAAACACACTTCTTCTTTTTCATACCTACTTAGTATGTGTACAGTACCTATACAGGGTGTCCCAGAATTTATGCTTTAATTGATTTTCTCGGAGCCTGTTTGAAATTTCGAAAAACAAAAAAAACCGTAACTTTTTGATTTTTGAAGCGGACATTTTGGCAATATCGCGAATCGCGAAAAATTTCGCGAAGTCCGCGAATCGGGTACCAACTTTGTATTTTTAAATTAGAACCCCTATTTTTTATTGCATATTCGTTTTCTACGTTAAATTTTAGGTATAATCGACTACTCACTCGAATTTTTGCGATTCGCGGTTTTCGCGGAATTCGCGAAAAACGCGAATCACAAAAGTCTGGGTGGGAATCGAACCCGCGACCTAGCGCTTACAAGGCAGATACGCTACCCTCCAAGCTAATTTGGCTGGTACTTCTTTTTTTTCAAGAGGTTTGACAGAGGGAACTGTAACTGCTATGGTCTTATTGTCCCGAAATCAAAGAGAGAAGGAAGACAGGATAGGAGAAAAGCCAGCCGTTCCGAGAACGAACATTATCCCATCAGGATAAAATCCGCCCCGGGTGGGAATCGAACCCGCGACCTAGCGCTTACAAGGCAGGTACGCTACAAACTAAGCTAACTTGGCTGGTACTTCCTTTTTCTTAGTACAGCAAAATTAGCATTAATTTTTCAGACAAGCATTCGTGCACGACACCTCAGGGAAGATCGTTCAATCTGAGACAAATGAATGGGATGGATTGGAGCTGAAGATACTCAAGCAAATGTCTCACTATCTCAATATGACCATTGATATACATGAGACTTCCAGTTCTAATCCAGGGTAAGCAAAGGAAATTTTCATAGTGCTTCAAATGAAAATATTCTGTTTAGAGAGGTGTGTCTGGTGGGTGTAGTAGTCTAGCCTCTAGTCGACCACTGCTGTGTTGTGCGCATTGCATACTCTAATAAATACCCGGCATTCATACAAAATATGTCAGTTGAAACTCAGGTTCCTTTACCGCTCGAGATGAACTTTATCCTATACAGATGAGGTTCGTTTTCGGAACAGCTGGCTTTCTCATAGCCTCCTTTTCCAAAGTAGGGTCCTTTCAAACCTTGAAACAAAACCCTTTTCCTCTGGAACATTGCGTGTCCATTGCTTGGTGCGTTATTTGAAGTTCTTTATAGGTATTGACATACTAATCCGATGTTCTTTATGTCTTTATTTCAGTGATGGAGGTTCAGGCCGAGTTATATTCGACATAATGCAAGACAGAGCTACAATAGGTATAGCAGGAATAGCAATGACTGAGGATAGACTACACAACGTATCATTCTCTGCTAGTCACACTCAGGACTGTGCTGTCTTCGTAACAGTCACTTCTTTTGCTCTGTTGAATACAATAGTCCGTCCCTTATACCTTTTTATTACTATTGTATTAATAAAGGAAGGACGGACTAAAAAGCTACATGATGCCCTTATTTTCCCCTTGAATATTTCTCTTTAATACCTATAACATTGAGTTATGCACCTTATTTTGAACTCATTTTCCAGAAAGAAGGAGCGGAGTAAGAAGAAGTTCCACATCGGAAAGCAATGCTATGAGCCCATGTACTTGGGCTTTGTCTATCCCAAGAGTTCCCTGCTCAACACGCAACTCGATCAGTTTATACTGAAAGCACAACAGTCAGGTCTAATGGTGAAGTGGATGAGAGATGTACAGTGGGATAACTGGCGAAATGAAATTGCACCTTATTTTGAACTCATTTTCCAGAAAGAAGGAGCGAAGTAAGAAGAAGTTCCACATCGGAAAGCAATGCTATGAGCCCATGTACCTGGGCTTTGTCTATCCCAAGAGTTCCCTGCTCAACACACAACTCGATCAGTTTATACTGAAAGCACAACAGTCAGGTCTAATGGTGAAGTGGATGAGAGATGTACAGTGGGATAACTGGCGAAATGACAAGGGCGGTAGACTTCAAGTAAGTCAATGGACACTAAACACTCACTTGGACTTGGTTTTGCCAGCCTAGTTAGCTTGGTTGGTAGTGCGTCTGCCTTGTAAGCGCTAAGCCGCGGGTTTGATTCCCGCCCGGGGCGGATTTTATCCTGATGGGATAATGTTCGTTCTCGGAACGGCTGGCTTTCTCCTATCCTGTCTTCCTTCTCTCTTCGATTTCGGGACGATAAGACCATAGCAGTTAAAGTTCCCTCTGTCAAACCCTTCTCTCTTCGGTTTCGGGACGATAAGACCATAGCAGTTACAGTTCCCTCTGTCAAACCTCTTAAAATAATAGACCATACCATACAATTAATACGTAGCTGATTTCTTAAGCTGCATCCACAATAGTCGACTGCCATCGATCGACGAGGTGAATCTATGTTGCCGAGGCCGTGTGAACGGTTTCAGTCAGTCGACATCGATCGACTATGTGTGGACAGTGTGGACACAGCTTTACAACTTGTAATCTGATGTTCGTTTCCCATCACCCTCACCAGGCTGGCGCCGGACATCTCACGGTAGCAGTACCAGAGGATCGTATGTTAGCCCTGGACGACACTCTAGGCATGTTCCTTCTCCTCGGCTTTGGGTTCACCCTCGCCATCCTCGCCTTCATCAATGAATGTCTCACGCACTACAACAAACGCATCTTCTTTAATACGTAGCTGATTTCTTAAGCTGCGTCCACAACTGCACACATAGTCGACTGCCATCGATCGACGAGCTGAATCTATGTTGCCGAGGCCGTGTGAACGGTTTCAGTCGACATCGATCGACTATGTGTGGACACTTCTTTACAACTTGTAATCTGATGGTCGTTTCCCATTACCCCTCACCAGGCTGGCGCCGGACATCTCACGGTAGCAGTACCAGAGGATCGTATGTTAGCCCTGGACGACACTCTCGGTATGTTCCTTCTCCTCGGCTTTGGGTTCACCCTCGCCATCCTCGCCTTCATCAATGAATGTCTCACGCACTACAACAAACGCATCTTCTGTTGTAAAGAACCCTCACAACCCCCGCCGCCCAAAATAACTCTAACCCCAGCTGATAACACGCCTGTCACCTCTGTGGAGAATCTGGACACCTCTGTGTCCGTGTACGATATGCATAGTCCAAGCCACAGAGAACTTATCGCGATGAGTATTAGTCCGCACAGACGATATTCTATGACCCAGCTGGATGATAAACTCCTTGTTGACTGGGCTAAGAGGCGAAACAGTCACTAATAAATTTAGCTTTTTTTAGATTTAAATAAATTCACTTTAGATTTCACATAGATTATCTACATTAATTTACATTGTCATAAAAAAAGTTATAATAGTCCAAGCCACAGAGAACTTATAGCGATGAGTATTAGTCCGCACAGACGATATTCTATGATCCAGCTGGATGATAAACTCCTTGTTGACTGGGCTAAGAGACGAAACAGTCACTAATACTCTGTAGTTACCTCTGTGTTATAATAGTCCAAGCCACAGAGAACTTATCGCGATGAGTATTAGTCCGCACAGACGATATTCTATGACTCAGCTGGATGATAAACTCCTTGTTGACTGGACTAAGAGACGAAACAGTCACTAATACCTACTCTGTAGTTACCTCTGTGTTATAATAGTCCAGGCAACAGAGAACTGATAGCGATGAGTATTAGTCCGCACCGACGATATTCTATGACCCAGCTCGATGATAAACTCCTTGTTGACTGGACTAAGAGACGAAACAGTCACTAATACCTACTCTGTAGTTACCTCTGTGTTATAATAGTCCAGGCAACAGAGAACTGATAGCGATGAGTATTAGTCCGCACCGACGATATTCTATGACCCAGCTGGATGATAAACTCCTTGTTGACTGGACTAAGAGACGAAACAGTCACTAATACCTACTCTGTAGTTACCTCTGTGTTATAATAGTCCAGGCAACAGAGAACTGATAGCGATGAGTATTAGTCCGCACAGACGATATTCTATGACCCAGCTGGATGATAAACTCCTTGTTGACTGGGCTAAGAGACGAAACACTCACTAATACTCTGTAGTTACCTCTGTCTTATAACACTCTGTAGTTACCTCTGTGTTATAATACTCTGTATTTACCTCTGTGTTATAATAGTCCAAGCAACAGAGAACTGATAGCGATGAGTATTAGTCCGCACAGACGATATTCTATGACCCAGCTGGATAATAAACTCCTTGTTGACTGGGCTAAGAGACGAAACAGTCACTAATAAATTTAGCTTTTTTTAGATTTAAATAAATTCACTTTAGATTTCACATAGATTATCTACATTAATTTACATTACCGCACAGACGATATTCTATGACCCAGCTAGATGATAAACTCCTTGTTGACTGGGCTAAGAGACGAAACACTCACTAATAAATTTAGCTTTTTTTTAGATTTAAATAAATTCACTTTAGATTTCACATAGATTATCTACATTAATTTACATTGTCATAAAAAATAAATGATTTACCCAGTTGTTTGCTATGTACTAGAAAAATCTTGAATTTATTTCATTTTGAATTTATTTCAATTAAACATAAAAACGTAACTAGTTTATATGGGACTGTACAAATCTAGTGCTCTCACTTCCCCTTATTGTCCACTTCGAAAGATTAGAAACAACTTTTATACTCTTATCCAGCACTTGTAACTTGTTTAACTCATTGTATTAATCAAGCCTGATTTGGATTAAAAATTCAGTCAATCAGAAATCTGTTTAACTTAAATTGAGTTTGGGCATGCTACGACACAGGCCACAAGCGTCTAATGTAGCAGTTGTTCCATTGCTACGAAAAAAAACGGCGGTGGAACACTCATCTTAAAAAAAAAAAAACAGATTGTGAGCTAGTTCGCTCGGAGGGTAGCGCGTCTACCGTGTAAGCGCTAGGTTGCGGGTTCGATTCCCGCCGCGCCGGGGGCGAAAAAACTCAGATTGTGGTCCTGATCATTCATTAGCCATGCATTGATAGGTACCTTTATTAGAGTAGTCATTATCTTGACTCAACAGTTGTGGTTTAGGTGACATATTTAGGTGGAACATTCATCTCATGAGGTCAAATGGTGATTCTTGGTCCTCATGTTTACTTGTGTCTGTCGAAAATTCAAACTGTTCTTGGCACCGCACAACGCATTAGGTTCGCTTAGCCTTGGCTATTTGCTCCTTGAGAACCAGAATGCTCGGTCTTTGCTCCTGAATGGATCATTAGCCATGCATTGATAGATAGGTGGGTAAGTACCTTTGTTGGCGTAGTAATTCTCTCAACAGATGTAGTTTATAATCAAACTGTTCCTGGTACCGCACAACGCATTAGGTTCGCTTAGCCTTGGCTATTTGCTCCTTGAGAACCAGAATGCTCGGTCTTTGCTCCTGAATGGAGTTCGATTCCCGCCGCGCCGGGGGCAAAAAAACTCAGATTGTGGTCCTGATCATTCATTAGCCATGCTTTGATATTGATAGGTACCTTTATTAGAGTAGTCATTATCTTGACTCAACAGTTGTGGTTCATCTTTAGGTGGAACTTTCGTCTTATGAGGTCAAATGGTGATTCTTGGTCCTCATGTTTACTTGTGTCTGTCGAATAATCAAACTGTTCTTGGCACCGCACAACGCATTAGGTTCGCTTAGCCTTGGCTATTTGCTCCTTGAGAACCAGAATGCTCTATCTTTGCTCCTGAATGGATCATTAGCCATGCATTGATAGATAGGTAGGTAAGTACCTTTGTTGGCGTAGTAATTCTCTCAACGGATGTAGTTTATAATCAAACTGTTCCTGGTACCGCACAACGCATTAGGTTCGCTTAGCCTTGGCTATTTGCTCCTTGCTCCTTGAGAACCAGAATGCTCTGTCTTTGCTCCTGAATGGATCATTAGCCATGCATTGATAGATAGGTGGGTAAGTACCTTTGTTGGCGTAGTAATTCTCTCTAGGTTGCGGGTTCGATTCCCGCCGCGCCGGGGGCGAAAAAACTCAGATTGTGGTCCTGATCATTCATTAGCCATGCATTGATAGGTACCTTTATTAGAGTAGTCATTATCTTGACTCAACAGTTGTGGTTTAGGTGACATATTTAGGTGGAACATTCATCTCATGAGGTCAAATGGTGATTCTTGGTCCTCATGTTTACTTGTGTCTGTCGAAAATTCAAACTGTTCTTGGCACCGCACAACGCATTAGGTTCGCTTAGCCTTGGCTATTTGCTCCTTGAGAACCAGAATGCTCGGTCTTTGCTCCTGAATGGATCATTAGCCATGCATTGATAGATAGGTGGGTAAGTACCTTTGTTGGCGTAGTAATTCTCTCAACAGATGTAGTTTATAATCAAACTGTTCCTGTTACCGCACAACGCATTAGGTTCGCTTAGCCTTGGCTATTTGCTCCTTGAGAACCAGAATGCTCGGTCTTTGCTCCTGAATGGATCATTTGCCAATTTGCCATGCATTGATAGGTAGGTGGTAATTACCTTTGTTGGCGTAGTAATTCTCTCAACAGATGTAGTTTATAATCAAACTGTTCCTGTTACCGCACAACGCATTAGGTTCGCTTAGCCTTGGCTATTTGCTCCTTGAGAACCAGAATGCTCTGTCTTTGCTCCTGAATGGATCATTTGCCAATTTGCCATGCATTGATAGATAGGTGGTAATTACCTTTGTTGGCGTAGTAATTCTCTCAACAGATGTAGTTTATAATCAAACTGTTCCTGGTACCGCACAACGCATTAGGTTCGCTTAGCCTTGGCTATTTGCTCCTTGAGAACCAGAATGCTCGGTCTTTGCTCCTGAATGGATCATTAGCCATGCATTGATAGATAGGTGGGTAAGTACCTTTGTTGGCGTAGTAATTCTCTCAACAGATGTAGTTTATAATCAAACTGTTCCTGGTACCGCACAACGCATTAGGTTCGCTTAGCCTTGGCTATTTGCTCCTTGAGAACCAGAATGCTCTGTCTTTGCTCCGGAGGCAGCATGGAGATTTGCTCATCAGTAAGCTGAAGCACTTGCATGATAAGGGCCGCCTGAAATAAAACATGAAATCCAGTTAAAGGTTCTCTTGTTTTTTTTTTTTTAAAGAGTTTGACAGAGGGAACTATATGTAACTGCTATGGTCTTGTCGTGCCGAAATCGAAGAGAGAAGGAAGGCAGGATAGGAGAAAGCCAGCCGTTCCGATAACGAACATTATCCGTTCAGGATAAAATCCGTCCCGGGCGGGAGTCAAACCCGCGGCCTAGCGATTACAAGGCAGACGCGCTACCAACCAAGCTAACTAGGCTGACTGCTACTGCATAGTTTTGCTACCTATTTCTTTTTTGTTCTCCCTTGCTATTTCTCTATCAAGGGAAATTCAGGCTGGCATACCTACTCCCTGTTTAAAGTCCCCCAGCCAGACTAATAAAATTGATCTTCTCTTCTTCTTAGTGGTCTTGTTGTACCGAAATCGAAGAGAGAAGGAAGACAGGACAGGAGAAAGCCAGCAGTTTCGAGAACGAACATTATCCGTTCAGGATAAAATCCGCCCTGGGCGGGAGTCAAACCCGCGGCCTAGCGATTACAAGGCAGACGCTCTACCAACCAAGCTAACTAGACTGACTGCTACTGCATAGTTTTGTTACGTATTTCTTCTTTGTTCTCCCTTGCTATTTCTTTATCAAGGGAAATTCAGGCTGGCATACCTACTCCCTGTTTAAAGTCCCCCAGCCAGACTAATAAAATTGATCTTCTCTTCTTCTTAGTGTGCCATGTCCAGTACTGGACGTTGGCGATCAAATTGGCTAAATCATTATTATCCACTTTAGCAAACAGCGTTGAATTAGATTCCTGGAACCATTCTCTAAGATTTTGCATCCATGATTTCCGTTTTCTACCTCTTCCCCTACTCCCCTTAACTTTCACCTTAAGAATACGAAGCAGTATACCATATTTATCTGGGTGTCTCGATATATAAAACTGATAGTAGGTACATGAAAATTTCACTTACCTTTTCCTTATCAGACTGACTCTGTCCTGTAGTATTGGAAGCAGGGGCGGTAGTACTATCTTCTTAGTGTGCCATGTCCAGTACTGGACGTTGGCGATCAAATTGGCTAAATCATTATTATCCACTTTAGCAAACAGCGTTGAATTAGATTCCTGGAACCATTCTCTAAGATTTTGCATCCATGATTTCCTTTTTCTACCTCTTCCCCTACTCCCCTTAACTTTCCCCTTAAGAATACGAAGCAGTATACCATATTTATCTGGGTGTCTCGATATACAGGGTGGTTCGTGATTTGCGAACCACGCTTATATCTCAGAAACGGCTGGGAATTAAGGAATGAAATAAACGGCATCATGTGGGTGTCTCGATATATGTCCAAGATATTGAAGCTAATTTATACAGTAAATTTTAAATTGTACGTACTCGCATATTCGCCCTTTCAAATATGTGCCATCCTAAAACGTTGTAGAAGTCAGCCCAGATAGCTTGAAGGGTAGACCGCCTGCCTAGTAAGCGCTAGGTTTCTGGTTCGGTTCCCGCCCAGGGCGGACTTCATCCTAAACAGATAAGGTTCGTTCTCGGAACGGCTGGCTTTCTCCTATCCTGTCCTCCTTCTCTCTTCGATTAAGAAACGATAAGACAAAAATTATCAGAATAAAAAGTGAGAACTCAATATTCTGTGATCTTCGGGAAAAGCTTCAGACCGTCTGAGAGATATCGACCTTGGTCAGTCAGACAGAACGTGTGTGGCGGGAAAAGCTTCAGACCGTCTGACAGATATCGACCTTGGTCAGTCAGACGGGAGGAGCTACGGGCATAGGGGGCACCGAGCCTGGCAGGGGACCTCCTGAAATCATCGAAACGGAAAATATTAGAGATAACCCATACATATTTTACAGGCAAGTACACTTTTACTAAGGAGAGATAGCACATACGTATTTTACAGGGGGCGTAAACAACATATATTTTTGAAATTTTGCAGGATGCTTTCCTGCAAAATTTCAACATTTTTTTTTTAAGAGAATACCAGCAATTCCTTCAAATCTTTTATGGTCACCTGTGCTTTTTCAAGTGACTTTTGTTCACTAAAGGCGAATTTCTTTGCTCTAGACTAGGTACTCTAGAGACAACCTTCGTTGCTCACCGGAGATCCTAAGTTCGAGCAGTCCAACTTTTTCGGGCGCTTTTCTTGAAAATGTCCGAAACTTGACATAGTTTCAAATAATAAACTGTTTCACATGTTGCAAATTTCTTGACCCCGCCGGGAATCAAACCCCAGTTCCCCACGTGCAAGGCAAACGCAGTGACCACTACGCCATGGGAGCTGACTCAATCTTGGATGTGAAACTTACCAAACACAGATCTCATGGACTTGTCCAATATATTAGCTTGATCTGCCATGATTCCTTAGTTCATTTACATGTTTTTTTCTTTTTTCAACTTTTTCCTTTTCTATTCCAAATGGAGTAGACATTCTCTTACCTACTTGCTGGTACTTACCTTGATGTATGCCAGGATAATGCGGGGTGTCAGGCATCCTGGGAGGCATTGGTCTGAAACTAAACATAAACATGCATGTTAACACGGGATAAAACAGTCATGTTATGCCCGCCAATCACACTCAGACCGTCTGACAGATATCGACCTTGGTCAGTCAGACAGAACGTGTGTGGCGGGAAAAGCTTCAGACCGTCTGACAGATATCGACCTTGGAGAACGTGTGTCATGTTAACACGGTCAGACCGGCTGACAGATATCGACCTTGGTCAGTCAGACAGAACGTGTGTAGCGGGAAAAGCTTCAGACCGGCTGACAGATATCGACCTTGGTCAGTCAGACAGAACGTGTGTGGCGGGAAAAGCTTCAGACCTAGGTCAGTCAGATCGTCTGAGAGACCTTGGTCTTAAGATTCCGCTACACCCTCTCAGACTGTCTGAGCGTAAGTGGATGGTCTTAGCAACTTCACACTTCGCATTTTGCGTTTTTTCTTCCTTTTTCACTAGGACTTTTAGATGTCAAGGTTGACAAATAGGGAAAAATCAGTGTTTGGGTGGAAGACCCCTAAAAAAGAAAAGGAAAAACAAGTCCTTCTATGGGGACAGACAGACCCCGAAGCGAATACATGAGCCCGTCCACTATACCTTTTTTTATTACTATCGTAATAATAAAGGAAGGACGGGCTAAAAAGTGATACCCGACTTGGGGGAAATAGATCAGTTGCGCTTACTTGGGTGATGCAGGGAAAAATCAGTGGTTGGGTGGAAGACTCCTAAAAAAGAAAAGGAAAAACAAGTCCTTCTATGGGGACAGACAACCCCGAAGCGAATACATGAGCCCGTCCACTATACCTTTTTTTTATTGGACGGGCTAAATAGTGATACCCGACTTGGGGGAAATAGATCAGTTGCGCTTACTTAGGTGATATTGCAAAGTCATAGAGCAGGAAAAATGAGGACCAACGGAATTTTTCTTTTTCTTCTACGACTTCTAGATCCCGAGATAAATTGATTTAAAAAATACACGTAAATCATGAACTTTGACGTCACGGCATACGCTCCCGTACACGATGACGTCATAATTTATGACTACCGCTTCGTTTGTTTGTGCGCAAGCGTTTCTGCGCATTTTGACGTGAAATCTGACGTCACAACTCTTTAAACTTTTTCATTAGAACGGCAATTAAAAATTGATTTTTCGACCTTTTAAAGTTACTTTTTCGAAATTTTGACCTCAGATTTGGATTTTTCACAACTTTTTACGTAGTCTTTTATTAATAATATTTTCCCGATTGCAACTCCTCCAATATACAAACCTATCCAGAGAGGGATCCATAGGAGGAAGTACAGGCATCATGCTGCGTGAAACACAAGGTATAGACTTGTAGATCCACAATGAGATCAGCTTAACTGTGACCTTTATTTTTTTTTTTTTTTTTTTTTTTTATGAGGGTGGGTGATGTTTCAAAGGAAAAATGAGGACCAACGGATTTTTTTCTTTTTCTTCGACGACTTCTAGATCCCGAGATAAATCGATTTAAAAAATACCGGTAAATCGTGAACTTTGACGTCACGGCATACGCTCCCGCGATGACGTCATAATTCATGACTCCCGCTTCGTTTGTTTGTGCGCAAGCGTTTCTGCGCATTTTGACGTGAAATATGACGTCACAACTCTTTAAACTTTTTCATTAGAATGGCAATTAAAAATTGAATTTTCGACCTTTTAAAGTTACTTTTCCGGAGTTTTGAGTTTTGACCTCAGATTTGGATTTTTCACAACTCCTTCAATATACAAACCTATCCAGAGAGGGATCCATAGGAGGAAGTACAGGCATCATGCTGCGTGAAACACAAGTTATAGGTTTGTAGATCCACAATGAGATCAGCCTAACTGTGACCTTTATTCTATGAGTTCTTTATTATTTTCGTAATTTAATGACTACAAAATCGAGGGTACGGTTAGCCCAGTGGTAACGCCATTGCTTGCCATGCAGAAGGTCCCTGGTTCGAATCAAACTATAGATAAAATATTTGCACTCATATTTCGATTGAAAATAATCTGTTCTTGTGTTGATCCAGCACCTAAATCGGAAGTATTGTGCCTCTTCTTTCCAATTCGATTGCACCTACCAATAGAGAGAAAACCCGACACGAAATATTAACGTAAAGAGGAAAAAAAAAAATAGTTCAAAAGTACGTTCGTTGTCTTACTTGTCTGAAAATCCAGATGGTGGTAATCTCAAGTCCTGATCCATAGCGTTAGCTTTCTGGTGTTCTCGTGTTGACCCAGCACCTAAATGGGAAGTAGTGTGTCTCTTCTTGTCAATTCGATTGCACCTACCAATAGAGAGAAAACCCGGCACGAAATATTAACGTAAAGAGGAAAAAAAAATAGTTCAAAAGTACGTTCGTTGTCTTACTTGTCTGAAAATCCAGATGGTGGTAATCTCAAGTCCTGATCCATAGCGTTACTTTCCTTATCCGCAAACATCAATTCACTTGCCAAGTTTTCTTTATTGGCAAAAATTAGTTCATTCCCCAAATTTTCTTGGATAGTTTCGTCCCGTGATGTGTGTTGTGTTTCCTGTTCCTGGGATTCTTGTTCACTGTGGTTTGATATGGGTTGGATTAGCCGCTAGACGTGGATCCATGATCCGCAAGTCAGAGTCTTGAGCTGAAATGAAAATCAGGTGAAATTAGTTTATCTTTATTATTTGATTGAAATAAATCGAACAACCAACCTTCGAACCGTTCAAAGATTTTTTTCTTTTTCCGAATATCCTGTAGGCAATTCAATTTAAATTAGAGTGTTCTCTCAACAAAGGACACGATTTTTCCCCCGAAGACACATAATGTCCTTGAAGGCAATGCAATTTAAATGAGAGTGTTCGCACTACACACGTCACGATTTTTTCCTGAATAAGAGGGAATGAATGAATGAGCTTTAAGCAGATTTCACCATTAATATTAGTCAAAAAAGCTATCCAGTTGGAAATGTAGGCACACAATTGTTCCAGTCTTTGCCTTTGACATATGTTGTGTTTCCTGTTGCTGGGTTTCTTGATCACTGTGGTTCGAAGTGGGTTGGACTGGATCCATCTCGTCTTCAATAGCTTTCATTTCACTCTCAGATTTTTTCTCGTCCTCATCTAGAAAGGAAATGAAATAGACGATGTTTCAAAAATGAAATTAAATAGTTACCTAATTAGGTGAGAAATTAAATAGTTGAAATGAAATTAAATAGTTACCTAATTAGGTGAGAAATTAAAGTCTCATTAAACGAACGTCCCTGCAAACGCCCCAAGTGAAATAAAAAAATGTCATTATTTTTTGGTCATGGAGCCTAATATGGGAAATACAGGGTACTTACAGAATCCAGAAGAGGGAGGAGGGACAGGGGCAGGAGCTCTGGATTGTACCGAGGGTGCCGCTGACTGAGGGTTGCTGGTAGTGTTCAGGGACACAGCATTGGATTGGTGCAACATGGTAGCAGCAGCCTGAGGGAGTGAAGGGGAAAAATAAGTACTTATGGCTACATGAGATGAGATGAAAACTTGAAAAGAGAAGAGTTTTTTTTTTATCCTTGAGACTTATTTATAGAGGAAAACTAATGGAGGAGTGTTTTGTTAGTCTCTGCCTCTCAGCTTAGACAAAAGAGTCTGAGTGAGGTTTACAGTTCACAGAACTACTAGTACATAATAGGCAGTTACTCAAAGGGTTCTCTCTGCCTTTCAAGAATAAGCACTAGTCCTCACAATGGTTGACTGCGGTTCAGGACGAGTCAATTAAACATGGCTATAGACCATCAGGGTGATGTGAAAAAAAAAAAAAAAAAAAAAATCTGCAAACATTAATTCACTTGCCAAGTTTTCTTTATTGGCAAACATCAATTCACTTGCCAAGCTTTCTTTATCTACATTTTCTTTAGGACAGGGCTTACCAGTCTACAGCTACACTTTTATTTTGCTCCAAGACCAAATAATGGACAGGTCCGGACAGGGCCGAAAAAAAAAAACGACTCGCACTCGACCTGACTAACCAGTGATCATTAAAGATAAGCAACATCACCCGTGGTTGATTTCTGGACGGAGGACCACCTCGAACATTACGTCGTTGGTGCTGTTTTTACTTTCCTTATTTTGTGAGCTCAGCAACCATCATGATTTTTTTTCTTCTTTCAATGACATGAGAAATTCCCAAAATTTGTACAGCTACGTACCTAATCGTAATCAAATCACATTTGAAGGTTCTATCCGTTCTACTAGGCACAATGTCCCTCAGTTGTTTCAAATTTTAGGCCGCGGGTTCGATGCCCACTTGGGGCGGATTTTATCCTGAACAAGAAAGGTTCGTTCTCGGAACGGCTGGCTTTCTCCTATCCTGTCTTCCTTCTCTCTTCACTTTCGGGACAATAAGACTCTAGCAGTTACAGTTCCCTCTATCAAACCTCTTAGAAAAAAAAATCGAATAGAAAGTATTAAAACAAGAGTAAATACAGCATACAAAATTAATATAGATCAGTTATATTGTAAAAAGCAATTTAGATTTTCAAGGGGAAAAAATTCTCTACTATCAACAGATATTTGATTCTGGTGGCTGCAATTGGATGGAAAGTATTAAAACAAGACTAAATACAGCATACAAAATTAATATAGGTCAGTTATATTGTAGAAAGCAATTTAGATTTTCAAGGGGAAAAAATTCTCTACTATCAACAGATATTTGATTCTGGTGGCTGCAATGATGATTAATTATTATGTGCAATTACTTTACCGAAAATTAATGAGATTCACATTTTCTTTATCTGCAAACATTAATTCACTTGCCAAATTTTCTTTATTGACATTCTCTTTAAGTATCTGCAAACATTAATTCACTTGCCAAGTTTTCTTTATTGGCAAACATCAATTCACTTGCCAAGCTTTCTTTATCTACATTTTCTTTATCTGCAAACATTAATTCACTTGCCAAGTTTTCTTTATCTACATTTTCTTTACCTGCAAACATTAATTCACTTGCCAAGCTTTCTTTATCTACATTTTCTTTATCTGCAAACATTAATTCACTTGCCAAGTTTTCTTTATCTACATTTTCTTTATCTGCAAACATCAATCCACTTGCCAAGTTTTCTTTGTCTACATTTTCTTTATCTGCAAATATTAATTCACTTGCCAAGTCATTTTCTTTATCTGCAAACATTAATTCACTTGCCAAATTTTCTTTATTGACATTTTCTTTATCTGCAAACATTAATTCACTTGCCAAGTTTTCTTTATTGGCAAACATCAATTCTCTTGCCAAGTTTTCTTTATTAACATTTTCTTTATCTGCAAACATCAATTCACTTGCCAAGTTTTCTTTATTAACATTTTCTTTATCTGGTTTTCCGGAGCCTTGTCGGCACTCACAGGTTCCCCGTACTGGCTTTCCGATATTGGACCTGGAGAATTGAGAGAAAAGATTAGATTGATTGAGGAAAAGAAGGGAGTTCAAAGTTTCAAGTTTTATTTTCCTGTCAAGACAATTTTGAGTGATAAAGGTATTGGTGAGCTTTTGATACCACTCAGGTGACCCAAGGTATCATTGTAAGACAAGATAGGGAGATGTTGACTCTATCACAGCAGGAGTAGAAGAAATCAAACTTTCTTGACTTGGCGGGGCGGAGCGCTACCGCGCTCCTTAATATACTAAGTAGGGCCATTTATTTAGGGGCCCCCTTGAGCTTCATTTTTTCCTTTCCTGTACATCAGACTTCAAAAATAAATCAGTGTTTGGACTTTGGGCTCAGCCCCCCTAGGCAAAATCCTGAATGTGGCCCTCATACTAAGGGAGCCCATCTCTGTGATATGCAATCACCCAACATACCTTGCAGTAAAGACTGGATCTCCAGACGTGACTTTTCAGTACAAGCATTGTCTACTCGAAGATTTCTGCCTCCGATCTCATACCCGTTCAAGTTTCTCATGGCACTGAGAGCGGTCTCCTGATCTTTGTACTCACAGAATCCATAGCCCTTGGGTTTACCAGTCTCTCTGTCATATACAAGTCTGAAAAATTAAGCAAAACCAAAGATAACAATAGGTATCAAGACTTTCAAAACTTATTAATTACCCACTACCAACTGTGAGAGAGCTTTATAATGCTAGAACAAAACTAAAAAGAGTCCTTTTACACCAGTGGTAAGCTATCATTAGTGCTATAATCACATTCTCAAAAAAAAAAAAAGAAAAAAAACACCATACACTACAATTTTTTCAATCTCAATGAAAAAAAAAGAAAAAAGAAATACACCTGTCATAAAATATAGAGCTCAGTAGTCAGTAGGTATTAACAGAGGTAGATACTTACTTGAATGATATAACAGGACCTGCTTCACTGAAGATGTCCTTGAGTTTTTCTTCTGTGGCTTCATATGGAATATTACCGACTGAAAATTACAAACATATCTACAATGAAACCTCAATGAAATACAAACATACAATGAAACCTTGGACACTTTCGGTAATTATGCAGAAGTCACATCCGTGGAAAAGAAAAGCTCCTTTTTGTATTTAACCTAACCCTATAATAACACTGGTCACTGCTTGTTTGTCCCAGTTCCTTTGGTAGCAATATTCCACGGACGTGACTTCTGCACAAGTACCACACTTTCAATTAGCAGACACTTCTTGGCCGATACCACAACCACAAAACGATGCAAGAAGGGTCAGAGTACCAAGTATCTAAAGACACAGCACCTATTGAACAAATTATACACCAAAATCACAGAACAAATCCCAAAACGGCCGCAAAAACTCAAAAGTCCGGAAAATCGGAAAAATCTGAAGTTTCAAATTTTCCCGCTACCTATGATGCCACCACAAAAAGACCTTTTCACACGATGCTTAATTTTTTCCCATTTTTTAGGACAGGGCTTACCAGTCTACACTTTTATTTTGCGTCTTACCGATACCACAAAACGATGCAAGAAGGGTCAGAGTACCAAGTATCTAAAGACACAGCATCTATTGAACAAATTATACACCAAAATCACAGAACAAATCCCAAAACGGCCGCAAAAACTCGAACGAAAGTCCGGAAAAATTGAAATAACTGAAATTTCAAAATTTCCCGCTACCTATCATGCCACCACAAAAAGACCTTTTCACACGATGCTTAATTTTTTCCCATTTTTTAGGACAGGGCTTACCAGTCTACACTTTTATTTTGCTCCAAGACCAAATAATGGACAGGTCCGAAAAAAAAAAAACGACTCGACCTGACTAACCAGTGATCATCAAAGATAAGCAACATCACCCGTGGTTGCTTTCTGGACGGGGGACCACCTCAAACATTACGTCGTTGGTGCTGTTTTTTTTGTGAGCTCAGCAACCATCATGATTTTTTTTCTTCTTTCAATGACATGACATGTGAAATTCCCAAAATTTGTACAGCTACGTACCTAATCGTAATCAAATTACATTTGAAGGTTCTATCCGTTCTGTTAGGCACAATGTTCCTCAGTTGTTTCAAATTTTAGGTCGCGGATTCGATGCCCGCTTGGGGCGGACTTTATCCTGAACAGGTAAGGTTCGTTCTCGGAACGGCTGGCTTTCTTCTATCCTGTCTTCCTTCTCTCTTCACTTTCGGGACAATAAGACTCTAGCAGTTACAGTTCCCTCTATCAAACCTCTTAGAAAAAAAAAGTGCTCCAAGACCAAATAATGGACAGGTCCGAAAAAAAAAAAAAAAACGACTCGACCTGACTAACCAATGATCATTAAAGATAAGCAACATCACCCGTGGTTGATTTCTGGATGGGGGACCACCTCGAACATTACGTCTTTGGTGCTGTTTTTACTTTCCTTATTTTGTGAGCTCAGCAACCATCATGATTTTTTTTTCTTCTTTCAATGACATGAGAAATTCCCAAAATTTGTACAGCTACGTGTACCTAATCGTAATCAAATCAAATTTGAAGGTTCTATCCGTTCTACTAGGCACAATGTCCCTTAGTTGTTTCAAATTTTAGGTTCATTCTCGAAACAGCTCGATTTCTCCTATCCTGTCTTCCTTCTCTCTTCACTTTCAGGACAATAAGACTCTAGCAGTTACAGTTCCCCCTATCAAACCTCTTAGAAAAAAATCGAATAGAAAGTATTAAAACAAGACTAAATACAGCATACAAAATTAATATGGATCAGTTATATTGTAAAAAGCAATTTAGATTTTCAAGGGGAAAAAATTCTCTACTATCAACAGATATTTGATTCTGGTGGCTGCAATGATGATTATTATGTGCAATTACTTTACCGAAAATTAATGAGATTCACATTTTCTTTGTCTGCAAACATTAATTCACTTGCCAAATTTTCTTTATCTGCAAACATTAATTCACTTGCCAAATTTTCTTTATTGACATTTTCTTTATCTGCAAATATTAAATCACTTGCCAAGTTTTCTTTATTAACATTTTCTTTATCTGCAAACATCAATTCACTTGCCAAGTTTTCTTTATCTACATTTTCTTTATCTGCAAACATCAATCCACTTGCCAAGTTTTCTTTATTAACATTTTCTTTATCTGCAAACATTAATTCACTTGCCAAGTTTTCTTTATCTGCATTTTCTTTATCTGCAAACATCAATTCACTTGCCAAGTTTTCTTTATTAACATTTTCTTTATCTGCAAACATCAATCCACTTGCCAAGTTTTCTTTATTAACATTTTCTTTATCTGCAAACATCAATTCACTTGCCAAGTTTTCTTTATTAACATTTTCTTTATCTGCAAACATCAATTCACCTGCCAAGTTTTCTTTATCTACATTTTCTTTACCTGCAAACATCAATCCACTTGCCAACTTTTCTTTATGTACATTTTCTTTATCTGCAAACATTAATTCACTTGCCAAGTTTTCTTTATCTGCAAACATCAATTCAGTTACCAAGTTTTCTTTATCTACATTTCCTTTATGTGCAAACATCAATTCACTTGCCAAGTTTTCTTTATCTGCAAATATTAATTCACTTGCCAAGTTTTCTTTATCTGCAAACATTAATTCACTTGCCAAGTTTTCTTTATCCGCAAACATCAATTCAGTTACCAAGTTTTCTTTATCTACATTTCCTTTATGTGCAAACATCAATTCACTTGCCAAGTTTTCTTTATCTGCAAATATTAATTCACTTGCCAAGTTTTCTTTATCTACATTTCCTTTATGTGCAAACATCAATTCACTTGCCAAGTTTTCTTTATCTGCAAATATTAATTCACTTGCCAAGTTTTCTTTATCTACACTTTCCTTATTCGCAAACATCAATTCACTTGCCAAGTTTTCTTTATTGGCAACAATTAGTTCATTCCCCACATTTTCTTGGATAGTTTCGTCCCGTGATGTGTGTTGTGTGTTTAGGGACACAGCATTGGATTGGTGCAACATGGTAGCAGCAGCCTGAGGGGAGTGAAGGGGAAAAATAAGTACTTATGGCTACATGAGATGAGATGAAAACTTGAAAAGAGAAGAGATTTTTTTTTATCCTTGAGACTTATTTATAGCGGAAAACCAATGGAGGAGTGTTTTGTTAGTCTCAGCCTCTCAACTTAGACAAAAGAGTCTGAGTGAGGTTTACAGTTCACAGAACTACTAGTACATAACAGGTAGTTATTCAAAGGGTTCTCTCTGCCTTTAAAGAATAAGCACTAGTCCTCACAATGGTTGACTGCGGTTCAGGACGAGTCAATTAAACATGGCTATAGATATAGACCATCAGGGTGATGTGGCAGAAAAAAAAATCGACAATAGTAGAAGCCGCTACGACAAAAAGGCTAGATATTATTTTTCCCTTTGATATTTCACATACCTGTGGATCCACTACTCTCATCACAACCAATGCCTGTAGTAAAGCATACGCTAGCTGAGGGTTCTGCAGTAACATAGCACGGGCCTCGGCAGGATTATTCTGAGCGCACTGCATCATCTGTTTCATGAGCTCGAACATTTGCTCGGGTGGTAACGAGGCCACAGCCTTGCTTACATTTTCTGGAGCCTTGTCGGCACTCACAGGTTCCCCGTACTGGCTTTCCGATATTGGACCTGGAGAATTGAGAGAGAAGATTAGATTGATTGAGGAAAAGAAGGGAGTGCAAAGTTTCAAGTTTTATTTTCCTGTCAAGACAATTTTGAGTGATAAAGGTATTGGTGAGCTTTTGATACCACTCAGGTGACCCAAGGTATCATTGTAAGACAAGATAGGGAGATGTTGACTCTATCACAGCAGGAGTAGAAGATAAACTATTAGGTTTACAGGGGAAGAAAAAGAGGGGGAGACGCCATCGCGTACGGCAGCGTATGTCGTGACGTCAGTAAATAAGATTTATCAGTATTTTTTTTTTACATCGATTTATCTCAGGATCTAAAAGTCGTAGAAGAAAAACAAAAATTCCCTACTTCCTAGTTCCTCATTTTTTTCTGCTTTCTGACTTTGAAACCTCACCCAAGTAAGCGCAACTGGTGTATTTGACAGATGGTAAAAAAAAACCTGTTGGGAGTTAATATGAAAGAGTAATATGTTTCTACTTCGGTATTAGCAAGTTCACTTACTTCTTGGATATGAACATTGTGTTCAGAGATTTGGGGAGTGCAAAGTTTCAAGTTTTATTTTCCTGTCAAGACAATTTTGAGTGATAAAGGTATTGGTGAGCTTGTGATACCACTCAGGTGACCCAAGGTATCATTGTAAGACAAGATAGGGAGATGTTGACTCTATCACAGCAGGAGTAGAAGAAATATACTAAGTAGGGCCATTTATTTAGGGGCCCCCTTGAGCTTCATTTTTTCCTTTCTGTACACCAGACTTCAAAAATAAGTCAGTGTTTGGACTTTGGGCTCAGCCCCCCTAGGCAAAATCCTGAATGTGGCCCTCATACTAAGGGAGCCCATCTCTGTGATATGCAATCACCCAACATACCTTGCAGTAAAGACTGGATCTCCAGACGTGACTTTTCAGTACAAGCATTGTCTACTCGAAGATTTCTGCCTCCGATCTCATCAAGATAGGGAGATGTTGACTCTATCACAGCAGGAGTAGAAGAAATATACTAAGTAGGGCCATTTATTTAGGGGGCTGAGGCCCCCCTCCCCCCCTTGAGCTTCATTTTTTCCTTTCCTGTACACCAGACTTCAAAAATAAGTCAGTGTTTGGATTTTGGGCTCAGCCCCTCTAGGCAAAATCCTGAATGTGGCCCTCATACTAAGGGAGTCCATCTCTGTGATATGCAATCACCTAACATACCTTGCAGTAAAGACTGGATCTCCAGACGTGACTTTTCAGTACAAGCATTGTCTACTCGAAGATTTCTGCCTCCGATCTCATACCCGTTCAAGTTTCTCATGGCACTGAGAGCGGTCTCCTGATCTTTGTACTCACAGAATCCATAGCCCTTGGGTTTACCAGTCTCTCTGTCATATACAAGTCTGAAAAATTAAGCAAAACCAAAGATAACAATAGAAAATGTATCACAACATTCCAAACTTTAAGTGCTTCTTTACCTATATTGCAAAAAAGAGATGAAAAAGTCCTTTTACCTCAGTAGTAAGCTACCTAGACCTACTATTATTTTGGTCATTGATTATGCACATGCTATACACTAAAAAAAAAAAAAAAAAAAAAAACCTTAACCAAAAAATGTCCAAAGATAAAGATAACAATAGAAAATGTATCACAACATTCAAAACTTATACCAACTATAAAGGAGCTAAGTGCTTCTTTACCTATATTGCAAAAAAGAGATGAAAAAGTCCTTTTACCTCAGTAGTAAGCTACCTACTATTATTTTGGTCATTGATAGGGTGACCATAATTTTTTTGGCCCAAAGCGGGACACAGTCCTTTTTGGACGAGGGAGGGGGGGTATCAAGACTTTCAAAACTTATTAATTACCCACTACCAACTGTGAGAGAGCTTTATAATGCTAGAACAAAACTAAAAAGAGTCCTTTTACACCAGTGGTAAGCTATCATTAGTGCTATAATCACATTCTCAAAAAAAAAAAAAGAAAAAAAACACCATACACTACAATTTTTTCAATCTCAATGAAAAAAAAAGAAAAAAGAAATACACCTGTCATAAAATATAGAGCTCAGTAGTCAGTAGGTATTAACAGAGGTAGATACTTACTTGAATGATATAACAGGACCTGCTTCACTGAAGATGTCCTTGAGTTTTTCTTCTGTGGCTTCATATGGAATATTACCGACTGAAAATTACAAACATATCTACAATGAAACCTCAATGAAATACAAACATACAATGAAACCTTGGACACTTTCGGTAATTATGCAGAAGTCACATCCGTGGAAAAGAAAAGCTCCTTTTTGTATTTAACCTAACCCTATAATAACACTGGTCACTGCTTTCCAGTATCTGAAACAAGATAAGATTTGATTTATTTGTAGTAAATTGAAATTTTTACAGTGTATCTGAAATATAAAACAGAGAAAATGTCATATTTCATGTTTCCTAGAGCAGGGTCTACACTTATTTTGGAAGTGTCGGGCAGTATTTGTTTGAAAATATTTTCTATAGGCCCATTCCCATTTGAGGAGCGTATGCCGTGACGCGTGACGTCAGAGTTCATAATTTACCGGTGTTTTTTTAATCGATATATCTCGGGATCTAGAAGTCGTAGAAGAAAAAGAAAAATTCCGTTGGTCCTCATTTTTTCTGCTCTATGACTTTCAGTCGTTCCGAGAACGAACCCTATCCGTTTAGGAAAAAATCCGTCCCGGGCGGAAATCGAACCCGCGACCTGGCGCTTACAAGGCAGAAGCGCTGCCAACCAAGCTAACTAGACTGGCAACAATCATGTAAAACTAAAAAAAAAAAAAAAAAAAAAAAAAAAAAAAAGCGCTGCCAACCAAGCTAACTAAACTGGCAACACTCATCTAAAACTAAAAAAAAAAGGTCACTAGTATCACTACATACATACCTCTATTTTCTTTTTGTACTCATCAATTTCCCCTTGCACTACACCATATGCTGAGGTATTGTAGTTGCTCTTTTTCTTCAGATCATACAACAAGTTAGCGTAACTATCCTGTTGATCAGATGAAAACAGTATACATGAATAGAATAGTAGATTATACAGAGATGAAAGTAACCGAAGTGTCGAAGAAGATCCAGGAGAGGAGACTACAGTGGTATGGGCTATGGGACATGTTGAAAGAGATGAGAGAATGGAAGTGAGGGGGAGAAAAGGTTGAAAGATTGTGTGAATGGAGGAGTTGCAAATTTGTAAAAATTATTAATAAATGGTCGATTCCTATTTAAAACGTTGTGAAAAATCCAAATCTGAGGCCAAACTCCGAAAAAATGAGTGTAAAAGGTCGAAAAGTCAATTTTTGATTGCCGTTCTAATGAAAAAGTTCAAAGAGTTATTGTGACGTCAGATTTCACGTCAAAATGCGCAGAAACGCATGCGTACAAACAAACGAAGCGGGAGTCATAAATTATGACGTCATCGCGTACGGGAGCGTATGCCGTGACGTCAGAGTTCATAATTTACCGGTATTTTTTTAATCAATATCTCGGGATCTAGAAGTCGTAGAAGAAAAAGAAAAATTCCGTTGGTCCTCATTTTTTCTGCTTCATGACTTTGAAACATCACCCAAGTAAGCGCAACTGATCTATTAAGACCTGGGTGATAAAAATTTATCAGAATATGAGGTACACAATAGGGCTGCCTGGAAGAGACTGACAAGAAACGCCGACCTTATTTAAGTAGGAAAAGGCTATGAAGTAGGAAGAAGAAGACGATAATTTTATCAATCTTTATTTTATTTTTCAGTTGAGTTTAAGGTTCAAGTGATGCTATTCAGAACTATTACAACGTATAACCTCGTTGTGATGTACCCATATAAAAAAAAGGTGAGAATAACATTTTTACCTTCAGTTTTCCAAGTTCGAAATTTTTCAGCGCGATTCGCTTCTTGAGTTCACCGCACTTCTGGTTGACAATTTTCAAATTCCGAGACATGATCACATTTCCATCTTCTATTTCACCAATCATTGAGTTTCCCTTCTCTGCATGATCTGCCATCTTGCTCAACTTCAGCTGCTCCTCAAACATACCTAACAGCCAAAGTACTGCCATTTGAAAACCCAGTTCATATAGTAATAGTGTACATAGGTCATAGTGTCTACCATACCTACTGAGAGTACCTTCACTACTTCAATAAACTATCGATAGTTTTTGATAGTTTATTTATTACATATTTTCCTTGTTTCTAAAGGTCTTATCCCCCCAAAAGACCTAACCTAACCTAATTTAAAGAAACTTATTAACTGTACACATATTAATTTAGGTCACAGGGTTTTATTTCAACATTTTTTTTTTTTTTTTTTTTTTTTTTTTTAAATTCTTCCTGTGGATTGGGAAAATGTGTGAAATATGATTTGTTATCCATTTTTTAAAAAGAGTTTTGATAAAGGAAACTGCTACGGTCTTATCGTCCCGAAATCGAAGAGAGAAGGAAGACAGGATAGGAGGAATTCTTCCTGTGGATTGGGGAAATGTGTGAAATATGATTTGTTATCCATACAATCCATTTTTTAAAAAGAGTTTTGATAAAGGAAACTGCTACGGTCTTATCGTCCCGAAATCGAAGAGAGAAGGAAGACAGGATAGGAGAAAGCCGGCCGTTCCGAGAACGAACATTATTCGTTGAGGATAAAGTCCGCCCCGGGTGGGAATCGAACCCGCAGCCTTGCGCTTACAAGGCAGACGCGCTACCAACCAAGCTAACTAGGCCTTTAAAGTGTGTCCACAGGTCCACACATAGTCAACGGCCGTCAATCAATGTGGATGGACGTCCGGTCAACTATGTTTGGACACACCTTTACAGTCACCGAATTAAGAAAGAAGAAGAAGAAAAAGAAGAAGAAGAAGAAGAAGAAGAAGAAGAAGAAGAAGAAGAAGAAGAAGAAGAAGAAGAAAAACCTTACCTTTTCTTTCAACAGCCTGTTCTTCTCTTTACTAATTTCAACCAGGTTGTTTCTAACCTCTTCTATTTGCTTGAGTAGTTCTTCCTTGCTATCACTCATATCTTTACCATGCTCTAACGCCGCACTGATCTGTCTATCAATGTCCTTGTGCTTGTTCACTAGAACTGAGATTTCCTGTTTAGCAGCTGCGAGTTTTTCTTTCAGATCGGCAATTTGTTCCTTGAAAAATAAAATGCAATTTTTTGAGTATTTTTTCCTTTTTTTTTCAAGAGGACAGAGGGAACTGTAACTGCTAAGGTCTTATCGTCCCGAAAGCGAGGAGAGAAGGAAGACAGGATAGGAGAAAGCCAACCGTTCCGAGAACGAACCTCATCTGTTTAGGATAAAATGCGCCCCGGGCGGGAGTCGAACTTGCGACCTAGTGCTCACAAGGCAGACGCGCTACCCTCCAATCTAACTAGGCTGGTATTGTGTGAAATAAAGTGGCAAATAGCCAGCCTAGTTAGCTTAGTTGGTGAAGAGTAAATAGGTAAATACTCTCCAGAAAATGTGATCTATGAATCCTGATGACCTGTCAGAACATGTCAAACCAGTTTGGTAGAGGTGGTGCCATTCGATCATTCACATCCGGTGTCCTGTGATGTAAGTAGGTATCATTGTCATTTGAGAAAAAACACTGTTTCTCTTCTCACAGTTCTCACCTACTTGATGAGGGGCATATGGGATAGGCATGCTATGTCATGGACCCATAATATTCAATGTAGGTATGTAGGTTTTTGAAATATCCTGTTATAGCCTGAAATATTTTTAATAAGGGGTATCCTCGGTGGCCTAGTGGGTATCTAGGCTTACATGCCAGAGGTTCTGGTTTTGATTAACGACAAAAGAGGCACTTAGTAATGCTGTGGTACCTACCAAAGTGAAAAGGCTCTGCTTTACCACAAATAATTAATGATTAAGTTGATTGATTGATTGATTTATTTGAATAGTTTTACCCTAAGTACTTTTGTCTTCATATTTCTGTGGAGATATTGAGAAAGCCTACTTACCTTTTTATTTCTGTTTCTAGGAAGATATTGAGAAAATTGTCCGAGACATAGAAGCTGAAGAAAAGAGAAAGAACAAAGTGATTGAAAAAGTTGTACCAGAGACCAGAGATTCTGGTTTTGATTAACGACAGAAGAGGCACTTAGTAATGCTGTGGTACCTACTAAACCTGTGAAAAGGCTCTGCTTTACCACAAATAATTAATGATTAAGTTGATTGATTGATTTGAAATAGTTTTACCCTAAGTTATTGAGAAAGCCTACTTACCTTTTCATTTCTATTTCTAGGAAGATATTGAGAAAATTGTTCGAGACATAGAAGCTGAAGAAAAGAGAAAGAACAAAGTGATTGAAAAAGTTGTACCAGAGCCAACCAGAAGAGCTAACTTCTCATTTCTTGCTCACCCAGATAAAGACCAGCTGATTCTGTTTGGAGGAGAATTTTACGATGGGCAGAAAGTAAGTACCTATGGGTCTTGATGAGATAAAATGAGGTGTGAGTTTTATTTATCTTGATAATTTCACATTTTGTTAGTCTGTATTAGTTTGTCTTTGGTTCTCCAAAGGCTCTTGATCTTAATGAACTTGGTTGGTTGGGTTAGGCCCGGTTTCTGACAAGACGAAACTCGAGAGTTTGAGCTCACTAACCGCGGAGTTTGCAAAAAGTGCGTTTCTAACAATATACTTCTCCGAAATTCCGCAATTTTAGCGCTAGTGTCGTTGTTGATTTTGAACCACGCGTTTGTTCCTCGGTTAGGACCTAAACCGAGGAGTTATATTTCCATTTGTTTACATTTTGAGTTTTGATTGTCGTGATTTTTTTTTTTACTTTCTATTACCCTTATTTTTTTTTTTCATTATTTTTTTAAACATTATTCTTACCTTTTACATTATTATTGGATAGGTACTTGTGTTTTATTCACCGACTGGAGTTTCGCCTAGTTTTTAGGCTTCTTCTGGGCAACTGACTATTGAGTTGTTATTGTTGTTGCTGATATTTATTTTTTATTATTATTACAACCTTCCGTGAATTTTTCCTTTACCTGATATTGAATCTGTAACTCTTCTCTTATTACAGGAGTGTTGTCTACCGGTGGTATCTCCTTTTTCTTTTTCCTTTCATTTTCTCTCTTCTGTCTTTCGTCCTTTGCGTTTTCTTTCTGTGCTCTTATTTCATCATTCTTCTCCCTCTGCAAAAAGAAATAAAAAATAAAATTGATTTTTTTTTTCCCCCAATAGAGCCAAAGTAGATCATTATGTTCATGATTTGATTTATTATGTAGATCATTAGGTAATCTGGCTGGGGGACCTTTAACAGGGAGCAGACCAGTGTCTTGCTACTTGCTATGGGACTATAAATATTAAATAGGAATCAGAGAAGCCAAACCCTAACCAGCTTTGTAGAACACTTTTCACGCGGGATGATGGATCAGTACCTAGGCTTAAGCCCTTATCACACCCGTAGTTCATTGACCCCATTCAGGGCTATGAGTGTATTTTAGAATATCGACTTTTTGTGCGGGACCCTAACCAGCCTGCTAGCTGGAGGTTACAAAAAGTACAGGTCCTCATGATGGTTAACTGTGGTTTGGGGGACAGGCAAGTAATCTTGGTTAGGGACCACCAACCCCTTTTGGTGCAGCTATACCACTACAACCTTAGGTAATGCAATTCCAACTTAACATGAGCCGCTTATCTCATTTTATTGAACTTTTTCAAGTCAATACTTAACTATTTCCTTCAACTTCAGCTCCAGCTCTCTCTTCTCTGCCAACAACTTCTCTTTGGTGACTCAACATGAGCCTCTTATCTCATTTTATTGAACTTTGAACTTTTTCAAGTCAATACTTAACTATTTCCTTCAACTTCAGCTCCAGCTCTCTCTTCTCTGCCAACAACTTCTCTTTGGTGACTCACCTTAGGTAATGCAATTCTAACTTAACAAGAGCCTCTTATCTCATTTTATTGAACTTTTTAAAGTCAATACTTAACTATTTCCTTCAACTTCAGCTCCAGCTCTCTCTTCTCTGCCAACAACTTCTCTTTGGTGACTTTGTTCTTAGCTTGCAGTACTTTCAATTGATCTTCCTTGTCTTGACATGCTTGGGTTTTTTCAGCTACCAGCCTTTTCTTGTCCGCTACTTGTTGCTTTAATATCTGTGTGACATGAGCAAAATTAAAGAAATATAAGTTAGTTAACAAGTAGGATTCTTTTGACCCCACCAGGAATCAAACCTGGGTTTCCATTAGTACCTAATAAAAATAAGCTTTCAATTGATCTTCCTTGTCCTGACATGCTTGGGTTTTTTCAGCTACCAGCCTTTTCTTGTCCGCTACTTGTTGCTTTAATATCTGTGTGACATGGGCAAAATAAAAGAAATATAAGTTAGTTAACAAGTAGGATTCTTTTGACCCCACCAGGAATCAAACCTGGGTTTCCATTAGTACCTAATAAAAATAATTAAAGAAAAAAGGATAGACAAGGAGTCCTTAGCACCCAACTTCTAAACCTATAAAAAAAAAAAAACCTTATGATGGTTTTATCATTATCAAATCATTGAATTGTCTTTTGAGTGTATGGTCCAGCCTAGTTGTGCAGAAAAGCACCAATCCCCTCTCCACAGAAATAATAATAAAAAGTAAAACTCAGAGTAGGTACCTTGATTTTTGCAAGTTTTTCCTCATCTAATAATCTCTTCTTGTTTCTCTGCTCCTCTTCATAGCCGTCATCTTCATACAGATTCATTGGACTTTGCATTGTTTACTTTACAACTTGACAATGATACCTGAAACAAAAACAGGGTAATCGTTCCTATATAAAAAAAAAACCTTATGATGGTTTTATCATTATCAAATCATCGAATTGTGTTTTGAGTGTATGGTCCAGCCTAGTTGTGCAGAAAAGCACCAATCCCCTCTCCACAGAAATAATAATAATAAAAAGTAAAAATCAGAGTAGATACCTTGATTTTTGCAAGTTTTTCCTCATCTAATAATCTCTTCTTGTTTCTCTGCTCCTCTTCATAGCTGTCATCTTCATACAGATTCATTGGACTTTGCATTGTTTACTTTACAACTTGACAATGATACCTGAAACAAAAACAGGGTAATCGTTCCGTACATATTACTGACAACAATAACTTCCTTCTATAAATTGCATACCTAACAGCCAAAGTACTGCCATTTGAAAACCCAGTTCATATAGTGATAGTGTACATAGGTCATAGTGTCATACCTACTGAGGGTACCTTCACTACTTCAATAAACTATTGATAGTTTTTGATAGTTTATTTATTACATATTTTCCTTGTTTCTAAAGGTCTTATCCCCCAAAAAGACCTAACCTAACTTAAAGAAAATTATTAACTGTACACATATTAATTTAGGTCACAGGGTTTTATTTCAACATTTTTTTTTTTTTTTTTTTTTCAAAACCTAATTTAAAGAAAAATATTAACTGTACACGTATTTAGGTCATAGGGTTTTATTTCAATTTTTTTTTTTACACTTTTCACTTCTAAAACAACCAAACAAAAAATGTGCAGAAAAAACTATCGAAAATTATCGATAGTCAAGTCTCAACTATCGATAGTGTTTGATAGTCAAAAATATCAATAGTTATAAATAGTGCTATCGATAGTTCTCCTCCTCTACTACGAACTAGGTAAACTCCGTAGAGAGTGGACCAACGAGACCAAGTCTAGCAGATGAAAAGACCACAGTGCAAAGTATATCCTCTTCGCGCCCGAGCTCATTTTGGGTTTTGTAGTACTATGTGACCGGTGTCCTCGCCCGAGGACAAAATTTTTATAGTACTATGTGCCCGAGTCTAAAAAGTGTTTTGTAGTACTATGTGCCCGCATAGGCGGTTCTTGCCTAAATTTTTGGGGGGGCTTGATTTTGAAGGTACACCTTCAAAATTTTGATTTAGCTTTATGTAAAAAAATCTGGTGTGAACATCACACGACTTTCCTTATCCTATTTAATGATGCTTATTTGAGTATTATTTTACCCTAACTTTTACCATATCTCTAACCGTTTAGTCGGTATAGCTGAAAAAAGCAAATGCTTGTGCCACGAATGAGGAAAAATTAATATATGTAGGTAATAGAAATTTTGATTTTCACCTAAATTTTGATTATTTTCCTGTCTCGGTGGTGTAGTGGTCAAGACACTCGCCTGGTAATCAGAAGGGCGTGGGTTCAATCCCAGCCGAGGTATGAAATTTTATCCTCAATAAAATTAGAGAATTTCATCCCAATAATAGTATAGAGTAGTAGCCTACCGCTGGAGGAAAGCGACTTTTCATTCCTATACGCGCAGTATGAATAAGCACTAAGGTAAAACACCTAGTCACCGTCTTCGTACCAAAAATCGGCATTTTTTTATTTAAGCGCCAAAAATAAGGAAACGTGCCATTTTTGAGAACCCCTGATAATTTTAAACGATTTTTCAGACAATTTGTGTTTAACTTCTCATACATCAAAATCAGCTGATGTTTGTAAACATTTAAAAAAATCAGTTTGAAAATTGTGCTTCGAGAGGAACCTACGTTTTTTCACAATTGTCTGTTTTTTCCCTTAACCTCTTCGCGCCCGAGCTCATTTTGGGTTTTGTAGTACTATGTGACCGGTGTCCTCGCCCGAGGACAAAATTTTTATAGTACTATGTGCCCGAGTCTAAAAAGTGTTTTGTAGTACTATGTGCCCGTGTCCTCGTTCGAGGACAAAACGTTTTTCTTGCTTCAAACCAAAAATCAGCTGATATGGAGATAGAATCTTGGAAACTTTTTCTTCTCACCACTAGAGAACACTCCTGTGAATTGTTTACTGATTGATTTGTTTACATGATTTTAATTTTTCCTCATTTTAGAGTGATTTGAAGTTGGAAGAAGGTGGGAGCTCTGTTTAGTAAGTAACTCGTTGGGTTTTTTTGTTTCTATATATTTATGTTAATATCTTGTGCTTTGAAATTAGATTTTAGAGGTGTTTTAGAGACATGTTTTATTGCTATCATGTAATTATCTCAAAATTAAATTGCTGTTCATGGTCTACGAATTTTGTCCTCGCCTGAGGACATTGGGCACTACTGATATCATTATTTTAAGATGTCAATTTCAATCTTTAAATTCTTTAGGTAGGTATCTTTTTTCAGAAATGAACAATTCAAAACTTCTAACAGAGGATGATATCCTTGGTATTAGTATTATCTTCCATGGTAACGCTTCTGAGATTGAATCAGATGTTGACAGTGATGTAGATCTTCTCTTGAACCTGGACAACAGTGGTCATGCTTCTTCCAGAACTTCACCAAATGTAGAATCTGCTGGTGAATCTTCAGACTCAAGTTTTGGTGATATTGGTAACCTTCAGAGACCATCAAGTACAAGAGCTGGACCATCAAGTGCAAGTGCTGGACCATCAAGTGAAGTGCTGGACCATCAAGTGCAAGTGCTGGACCATCAAGTGCAAGTGCTGGACCATCACAACTGATTAGTGATAACACAAGTGCAAGTAGGTGCCATTCGATCATTCACATCCGGTGTCCTGTGATGTAAGTAGGTATCATTGTCATTTGAGAAAAAATACTACTTCTCTTCTCACAGTTCTCACCTAATTGATGAGGGGCATATGGGATAGGCATGCTATGTCATGGACCATAATGTTCAATGTAGGTATGTAGGTTTTTGAAATATCCTGTTATAGCCTGAAATATTTTTAATAAGGGGTATCCTCGGTGGCCTAGTAGGTATCTAGGCTTACATGCCAGAGGTTCTGGTTTTGATTAACAATAGAAGAGGCACTTAGTAATGCTGTGGTACCTAGCAAACCTGTGAAAAGGCTCTGCTTTACCACAAATAATTAATGATTAAGTTGATTGATTGATTTGAAATAGTTTTACCCTAAGTACTTTTGTCTTCATATTTCTGTGGAGATACTGAGAAAGCCTACTTTCCTACTTATCTTTTTATTTCTATTTCTAGGAAGATATTGAGAAAATTGTCCGAGACATAGAAGCTGAAGAAAAGAGAAAGAACAAAGTGATTGAAAAAGTTGTACCAGAGCCAACCAGAAGAGCTAACTTCTCATTTCTTGCTCACCCAGATAAAGACCAGCTGATTCTGTTTGGAGGAGAATTTTACGATGGGCAGAAAGTAAGTACCTATGGGTCTTGATGAGATAAAATGAGGTGTGAGTTTTATTTATCTTGATAATTTCACATTTTGTTAGTCTGTATTAGTTTGTCTTTGGTTCTCCAAAGGCTCTTGATCACTTGATCTTAATGAACTTGTTTGGTTAGTTGGTTGGTTGGGTTAGTGTTTTTTTTTTTTTTTTTTTTTTATTCTTCTATTCAATCTCAAAGAATGAGTGGCGTCTAGTGAGTGCACCCGGTGCTCCTCCCCCACGTTGTAGTCATCAGATGGTGGCTCTGTCAGCGGACAAAGGTCAGCTGTGGATGTTTGGCGGTGAATTCTCAAGTGCCTCCGAGTCCCAGTTTCATCACTACAAGGATCTGTGGGTGTTCAGGATGGGAGAGAAGAAGTGGGAGAAAATAGTGTAAGTAGAAATGATAGCTCATGGTGACGTGGAGAGGAGAGATGAGAGGTACATGGGTGGAGTCTGACGTCACACATCTTTGAACTCTTTCATTAGAACGAAAAATGAAAATTGAATTTTCGACCTTTTACAATTATTTTTTCGGAGTTTTGACCTCAGATATCGATTTTTCACTACTTTTTACGTAGGAATCGACCATTTATTAATAATTTGTACCCATTTGCAACTGCTCCATTAATAAATCATTGATTTCAGATGTAAAGACACCCCTCCGTCGCGCAGTGGCCATCGTATGATAGCTCTGAAGAAACATCTGGTGGTGTTTGGCGGTTTCCATGACAACCTGCGCGAGGCCAAGTACTACAACGACGTGCACATATTCGACCTAGAGACGTACGCGTGGAAAAAGATCGAGCCGCTTGGAGCCGGGCCTGCTCCGCGGTCTGGATGTCAAATGGCAGCCACGCCTGATGGGAAGATACTGATCAGTGGCGGTTATAGCAAGCAGAGTGTGAAGAAGGATGTGGACAAGGGGATTGTGCATACGGACACTTTCCTGCTCACCCCAGATAGTAAGACCCTAAGGAGCTGTCTGTAGAATTGTCAAAGCTCACGATTTACCGGTATTTTTTAAATCGCTATAGCAAGCAGAGTGTGAAGAAGGATGTGGACAAGGGGATTGTGCATACGGATACTTTCCTGCTCACCCCAGATAGTAAGACCCTAAGGAGCTGTCTGTAGAATTGTCAAAGCTCACGATTTACCGGTATTTTTTAAATCGATTTATCTCGGGATCTAGAAGTCGTAGAAGAAAAAGAAAAATTCCGTTGGTCCTCATTTTTCCTGCTCTATGACTTTGAAACATCACCCAAGTAAGCGCAACTGATCTATTGAGTAAATCCCCTATTAAATGAGACATTTACTTACATCTTCTTTGATGTCTCAGTAACTCAGTATACATTTACTTACATCTAATTAGGGAAATGGGGACCCAATTCATACTCGGACCGAGATGATGATTATGCTAACCTAATGTCTATGTCCTGATCCTGATTCAGATGAGTGAACTATTGAATAGAGAAATGAAAGAAAACACGGGGGTTGAATTTTGAATTTTGTTTTATTTCCTATTTACTTCTTCCATTTCTTCATAGGTATTCGTTTGTTTTCCACATCCTGTTTCTTGGGTCTCTTTTGAATAGGTATGTACTTTTTTTAATTTTTGAGTTTCTTTTGGATTCGTACTTTCTTCGAATTTTGAGTTAATTTTGGATTCGTACTTTCTTCGAATTTTGAGTTCATTTTAAATTCGTACTTTCTTCGATTTTTGATTTTCTTTTAGATCCGTACATTCTTCAAATTTTGGATTCGTAGGTACTTTCTTCGAATTTCGAGTTAATTTTGGATTCGTACTTTCTTCGAATTTTGAATTAATTTTGGATTCGTACTTTCTTCGAATTTTGAGTTAATTTTGGATTCGTACTTTCTTCGAATTTTGAGTTAATTTTGGATTCGTACTTTCTTCGGATTTCGAGTTAATTTTGGATTCGTACTTTCTTCGAATTTTGAGTTAATTTTGGATTCGTACTTTCTTCGAATTTTGAGTTAATTTTGGATTCGTACTTTCTTCAAATTTCGAGTTAATTTTGGATTCGTACTTTCTTCGAATTTTGAGTTAATTTTGGATTCGTACTTAATTTTGGATTCGTACTTTCTCCGAATTTTGAGTTAATTTTGGATTCGTACTTTCTTCGAATTTGGAGTTCATTTTCGATTCGTACTTTCTTCGAATTTCGAGTTAATTTTGGATTCGTACTTTCTTCGAATTTCGAGTTAATTTTGGATTCGTACTTTCTTCGAATTTCGAGTAAATTTTGGATTCGTACTTTCTTCGAATTTCGAGTTAATTTTGGATTCGTACTTTCTTCAAATTTCGAGTTAATTTTGGATTCGTACTTTCTTCGAATTTTGAGTTAAACTTTCTTCAAATTTTGAATTTCTTTTGGATTCGAACTTTCTTCAAATTTTGAATTTCTTTTGGATTCGTACTTTCTTCAAATTTCGAGTTAATTTTGGATTCGTACTTTCTTCGAATTTCGAGTTAATTTTGGATTCGTACTTTCTTCAAATTTTGAATTTCTTTTGGATTCGTACTTTCTTCAAATTTTGAATTTCTTTTGGATTCGTACTTTCTTCAAATTTCGAGTTAATTTTGGATTCGTACTTTCTTCAAATTTCGAGTTAATTTTGGATTCGTACTTTCTTCAAATTTCGAGTTAATTTTGGATTCGTACTTTCTTCAAATTTCGAGTTAATTTTGGATTCGTACTTTCTTCAAATTTCGAGTTAATTTTGGATTCGTACTTTCTTCGAATTTGGAGTTCATTTTGGATTCGTACTTTCTTCGAATTTCGAGTTCATTTTGGATTCGTACTTTCTTCGAATTTCGAGTTAATTTTGGATTCGTACTTTCTTCAAATTTCGAGTTAATTTTGGATTCGTACTTTATCAAAAAATTTACGAGTGGATTGCGCTCAACCCTTGCTATTTCTTTAGCTATGGAAGTTTTAAATTACTTACCAACCTTCCGTGAATTTTTCCTTTACCTGATATTGAATCTGTAACTCTTCTCTTATTACAGGAGTGTTGTCTACCGGTGGTATCTCCTTTTTCTTTTTCCTTTCATTTTTTCTCTTCTGTCTTTCGTCCTTTGCGTTTTCTTTCTGTGCTCTTATTTGATCATTCTTCTCCCTCTGCAAAAAGAAATAAAAAATAAAATTAATTCTTTTTTTTCTCAATTGGTTTGGCCTTAAGGCTCTACCTATCATAGAGCTGAAGTAGATCATTATGTTCATGATTTGACTTATTATGTAGATCATTAGGTAATCTGGCTGGGGAACCTTAAACAGGGAGCAGACCAGTGTCTTACTAACTTGCTATGGGACCATTAATAGGAATCAGAGAAGCCAAACCCTAACCAGCTTTGTAAAACACTTTTCGCGCGGGATGACGGATCAGTACCTAGGCTTAAGCGCTTAAGCCCTTATCACACCCGTAGTTCGTTGACCCCATTCAGGGCTATGAGTGTATTTTAGAATATCGACTTTTTGCGCGGGACCCTAACCAGCCTGCTAGCTGGAGGTTACAAAAAGTACAGGTCCTCATGATGGTTAACTGTGGTTTGGGGGACAGGCAAGTAATCTTGGTTAGGGACCACCAACCCCTTTTGGTGCAGCTATACCACTACCACCTTAGGTAATGCAATTCTAACTTAACAAGAGCCTCTTATCTCATTTTATTGAACTTTTTAAAGTCAATACTTAACTATTTCCTTCAACTTCAGCTCCAGCTCTCTCTTCTCTGCCAACAACTTCTCTTTGGTGACTTTGTTCTTAGCTTGCAGTACTTTCAATTGATCTTCCTTGTCTTGACATGCTTGGGTTTTTTCAGCTACCAGCCTTTTCTTGTCCGCTACTTGTTGCTTTAATATCTGTGTGACATGGGGAAAATAAAAGAAATACAAGTTAGTTAACAAGTAGGATTCTTTTGACCCCACCAGGAATCAAACCTGGGTTTCCATTAGTACCTAATAAAAATAATTAAAGAAAAAAGGATAGACAAGGAGTCCTTAGCACCCAACTTCTAAACCTATATATATAAAAAAAAAACCTTATGATGGTTTTATCATTATCAAATCATCGAATTGTGTTTTGAGTGTATGGTCCAGCCTAGTTGTGCAGAAAAGCACCAATCCCCTCTCCACAGAAATAATAATAATAAAAAGTAAAAATCAGAGTAGATACCTTGATTTTTGCAAGTTTTTCCTCATCTAATAATCTCTTCTTGTTTCTCTGCTCCTCTTCATAGCTGTCATCTTCATACAGATTCATTGGACTTTGCATTGTTTACTTTACAACTTGACAATGATACCTGAAACAAAAACAGGGTAATCGTTCCGTACATATTACTGACAACAATAACTTCCTTCTATAAATTGCATACCTACATTACCTACCAGCTGAAATGGGCCAAAGTACTGCCATTTGAGAACCCAGTTCATATAGTGACAGTGTACATAGGTCATAGTGTCTACCATACCTACTGAGAGTACCTTCACTACTTCAATAAACTATCGATAGTTTTTGATAGTTTATTTATTACATATTTTCCTTGTTTCTAAAGGTCTTATCCCCCTTTTTCGAGGTAGAGTCCTATTCCGATGTAAAAGTACCCAAAAAGTGCATTGGCGCACTCAAAAACATCCAAACGGTCCCTAAATCCCCCTCAAAGGTCGCAAAAAAATAACGTTGAAGCAGCCATGGTTTACGACCTCGCATGAACTGACGTCATCACGAAAAAATGGCTGCCCGCGAAAATTTTGTGCGTTTCAAAATTCGAAAATTTCAAACGAAGATTTCTCCTCTTAGGAAGCCTCAAATGAAATTTTAAGCATTTCTATTGAAATCAGCGTGTTTCGAACTTCCTTTATCAGCGAAGAAAAAAAAAGTGGTTGAGCCCCATTGTGTTTTGAGTGTATGGTCCAGCCTAGTCGTGCAGAAAAGCACCAATCCCCTCCCCTCTCCACAGAAATAATAATAAAAAGTAAAAATCAGAGTAGGTATACCTTGATTTTGGCAAGTTTTTCCTCATCTAATAATCTCTTCTTGTTTCTCTGCTCCTCTTCATAGCCGTCATCTTCATACATATTCATTGGACTTTGCATTGTTTACTTTACAACTTGACAATGATACCTGAAACAAAAACAGGGTAATCATTCCGTACATATTACTGACAACAATAACTTCCTTCTATAAATTGCATACCTACATTACCTACCAGCTGAAATGGGCCAAAGTACTGCCATTTGAGAACCCAGTTCATATAGTGACAGTGTACATAGGTCATAGTGTCTACCATACCTACTGAGAGTACCTACACTACGAACTAGGTAAACTCCGTAGAGAGTGGTCCAACGAGACCAAGTCTAGCAGATGAAAAGACCACAGTGCAAAGTATATTGTGTCAGTGAATCCACCTATTTAGAGTGACGTTGATAGACCTCTGGGAGAACCCAACACAAGCTGCCACCTTCCTCGATCTCATTCCAACCCTGGAACCTGTTGGAGATGTTGACTGATCCGCTGTCACTACTACAACAAGAGATGGGGTTGATAATGTTGAAGTCAGAACTTTCTGAGGCTGATCAAACTAACATCGTTTTACTATGGTTTTACTAACAATATACGTACCTACACAGATGAAGTCTTGTTCCTTTTATTCATTACCTAGTTCACTCTTTACTTCACTGACAGGACACGGTAAATTACGTATTACGTAAAGGCTGGAAGCTCCATTTTCCATTTCCATTCAAAATAAAGTTTTCTTTTTTTCCAAAGTTCAAATTTTTAAAAACGACAAAAACGTTAATTTTAATTTTTTAAAATTATCCTTGATTTTGAAGAGATAAATCACTTCCGCTGCCGGGACTTCCTCATCAGCTCCGGCAACACTGTACAACTTGGCACCAAAATTTGAATTTCGAAACATTATAAAATCCACCACAAGATACGCATTGTGGACTACCTAGTACCTACTCTCTTTCTGGTTCTTTTCATCTTAAAAAGTGGTTTAAAAGCACATATTTGAAAAATATCTCTATAAAATGGGAAAGAAAGACAAGAAGAAAAACAAAGAAAAACATAGTACATACCTATCATTCTTTACCAAAATTTGAATTTCGAAACATTTTAAAAATTATAAAATCCACCACAAGATACGCAACATCATCATCATCATCATCACCACAAGATACGCAATTGTGGACTACCTACACTCTTTCTGGTACTTCTTTTCATTTTAAAAAGTGGTTTAAAAGCACATATTTGAATAATATCTCTATAAAATGGGAAAGAAAGACAAGAAGAAAAACAAAGGAAAGGGAGCCGAAAAGACTGCTGCTAAAACAGAGAAGAAACTTTGTCAGAAACTCCGGAAGAGACTAGCAACCCTTGGAGAGGTAAGTTATCTTATCAGAGCTTTGTACATTGGGATTGGAGCTGAGTAGTGCCGATTCCTTCAAGCACACTGCTTAGAAGAGTAAATACTCTCCAGAAAATGTGATCTATGAATCCTGATGACCTGTCAGAACATGTCAAACCAGTTTGGTAGAGGTGGTGCCAAGGTGGGTTATCTTATCAGAGCTTTGTACATTGGGATTGGAGCTGAGTAGTGCCGATTCCTTCAAGCACACTGTTAGAAGAGTAAAATATACTCTCCAGAAAATGTGATCTATGAATCCTGATGACTGTGATGACCTGTCAGAACATGTCAAAGCAGTTTGGTAGAGGTGGTGCCATTCGATCATTCACATCCGGTGTCCTGTGATGTGAGTAGGTATTATTGTCATTTGAGAAAAAATACCGCTTCTCTTCTCACAGTTCTCACCTACTTGATAAGGGGCATATGGGATAGGCATGTTATGTCATGGACCCATAATGTTCAATGTAGGTATGTAGGTTTTTGAAATATCCTGTTATAGCCTGAAATATTTTTAATAAGGGGTATCCTTGGTGGCCTAGTGGGTATCTAGGCTTACATACCAGAGGTTCTGTCAGCTCCCATGGCGTAGTGGTCACTGCGCTCGCCTTGCACGCGGGAGACCCGGGTTCGATTCCCGGCGGGGTCAAGAAATTTGTATCATCCAAATGATTGATTCCGTGACTGGCTGTTGCGGGGCCCACTCAGCCTCGTGAGGAAAATGAGTAGCTATGACATATAAATGCGCATAGCGACCGGTGCCAGCATGGTAGGTAAACATTGGATTTTAGGATTATTGAGATATTGGGAAAAATCCTACAATGCTGCAGTGAGCACCAAAGTTGTGACATAATAACACAAAAAAACTGCATTTACATTTACATTGTAATAATAAAGGAAGGACGGACTAAAAATTGCGATTTACCCAGAGGGCCATCGAGAGAT
>NW_007378809.1:61766-88159 GCF_000475195.1 Diaphorina citri
AATTCGTACTTTCTTCAAATTTTGAATTTCTTTTGGATTCGTACTTTCTTCGAATTTCGAGTTAATTTTGGATTCGTACTTACTTCGAATTTCGAGTTAATTTTGGATTCGTACTTTCTTCGAATTTTGAGTTAATTTTGGATTCGTACTTTCTTCGAATTTTGAGTTAATTTTGGATTCGTACTTTCTTCGAATTTTGAGTTTATTTTGGGTTCGTACTTTCTTCAAATTTGGAATTTTTTTTTTTTTATTCGTACTTTCTTCGAATTTCGAGTTAGTTTTGGATTCGTATTCGTACTTTCTTCGAATTTTGAGTTTATTTTGGGTTCGTACTTTCTTCAAATTTTGAATTTCTTTTGGATTCGTACTTTCTTCGAATTTTGAGTTAATTTTGGATTCGTACTTTCTTCGAATTTCGAGTTCATTTTGGATTCGTACTTTCTTCGAATTTTGAGTTAATTTTGGATTCGTACTTTCTTCGAATTTCGAGTTAATTTTGGATTCGTACTTTCTTCGAATTTTGAGATAATTTTGGATTCGTACTTTCTCCGAATTTCGAGTTCATTTTAAATTCGTACTTTCTTCGAATTTTGAGTTCATTTTGGGTTCGTACTTTGTTCAAACTTTGAATTTCTTTTGGATTCGGACTCTCTTCGAATTTTGAGTTCATTTTGGATTCGTACTTTCTTCAATTTTGAGTTTCTTTTGGATTCGTACTTTCTTCAAATTTTGAGTTTATTCGTTTTGGATTTGTAGTTTCTTCAAAATTCGATTTTCTTTTAAATTTGTAGTTTCTTCAAATTTAGAGTTTCTTTTGAATTTGTTTTAAATTTATAGTGCCTTCAAATTTTGAGTTTCTTTTGAATTTGTAGTGTCTTCAAAATTTGAATTTCTTTTGAATTTGCAGTGTCTTCAAATTTCGAGTTTCTTTTGAATTTGTAGTGTCTTCTTCAAATTTCGAGTTTCAACAAATTTCGACTTTCTTTCGGATTCATACTTTCTTCAAATTTTTATTTTGAATTGATTCGTTATTCGTTTGAATTTTGAGATCTCCATTCCGATTTGGAAATGTTGCGGGTTGCTTTGGAATTTTGAATTTTTCACTTTCATAAATTTACTCTGGGATTGTAGTTTCTTTTAAATTTTGATGTTCGGATAACTTGCACTGGAATTTTCATAGGTAGGTTGGGATGCTGTAATATGGACATTTTGGATTCGTACTTTCTTCGAATTTTGAGTTCATTTTGGATTCGTACTTTCTTCGAATTTTGAGTTAATTTGGATTCGTACTTTCTTCGAATTTTGAGTTTCTTTTAGATTCTTAATTTCTTCAAATTTTGAGTTTCTTTTAGATTCGTACTTTCTTCAAATTTTGGATTCGTACTTTCTTCGAATTTTGAGTTAATTTTGGATTCGTACTTTCTTCGAATTTTGAGTTAATTTTGGATTCGTACTTTCTCCGAATTTTGAGTGAATTTTGGATTCGTACTTAATTTTGGATTCGTACTTTCTCTGAATTTGGAGTTCATTTTGGATTCGTACTTTCTTCAAATTTTGAATTTCTTTTGGATTCGTACTTTCTTCGAATTTCGAGTTAATTTTGGATTCGTACTTTCTTCGAATTTCGAGTTAATTTTGGATTCGTACTTTCTTCGAATTTGGAGTTCATTTTGAATTCGTACTTTCTTCGAATTTCGAGTTCACACTTTCTTCGAATTTCGAGTTCATTTTAAATTCGTACTTTCTTCGAATTTTGAGTTAATTTTGTATTCGTACTTTCTTCGAATTTTGAGTTAATTTTGGATTCGTACTTTCTCCGAATTTGGAGTTCATTTTGGATTTGTACTTTCTTCAAATTTTGAATTTCTTTTGGATTCGTACTTTCTTCGAATTTCGAGTTCATTTTGGATTCGTACTTTCTTCGAATTTCGAGTTCATTTTAAATTCGTACTTTCTTCGAATTTCGAGTTAATTTTGGATTCGTACTTTCTTCAAATTTTGAATTTCTTTTGGATTCGTACTTTCTTCGAATTTCGAGTTAATTTTGGATTCGTACTTTCTTCAAATTTTGAGTTAATTTTGGATTCGTACTTTGTCCGAATTTTGAGTTAATTTGGATTCGTACTTTCTTCAATTTTGAGTTCATTTTGGATTCGTACTTTCTTCGAATTTCGAGTTAATTTGGAATTCGTACTTTCTTCGAATTTTAAGTTAATTTGGATTCGTACTTTCTTCGAATTTCGAGTTAATTTGGATTCGTACTTTCTTCGAATTTCGAGTTAATTTGGATTCGTACTTTCTTCGAATTTTGAGTTAATTTTGGATTCGTACTTTCTTCGAATTTGGAATTCATTTTGGATTCGTACTTTCTTCAAATTTTGAATTTCTTTTGGATTCGTACTTTCTTCGAATTTCGAGTTAATTTTGATAGGTAAAACTTGGATTTTAGGATTATTGAGATATTGGGAAAATCCTACATTGCTGCAGTGAGCATTAAAGTTGTGACATAATAACACAAAGAATCTGCATTTACATAATTATGGTCACTCATCTGAGTACTAACCACACGCAACGTTGCTTACCTTAAGTGATTCTTCTGATACTACGTACTAACTTCAATGTGCTGTCTTTGGCTTAATCTTTGGTTTGATACTAGCTTTTTGCCTAAGGTTCAGTTGAGGTTTTTAGTAAGCAGTTTTAATGCAGGGTTTTAACCTTTTTCGAATTTTGAGTTCATTTTGGGTTTCGAATTTTGAGTTTTTTTTTAGATTCGTACTTTCTTCAAATTTTGAATCTCTTTTGGATTCGGACTCTCTTCGAATTTCGAGTTAATTTTGGATTCGTTCTTTCTTCGAACATTGAGTTCATTTTAGATTCGCATTTTTAGTTAATTTTGGATTCGTACTTTTTTCAATTTTGAGTTTCTTTTGGATTCGTACTTTCTTCAAATTTTGAGTTTATTCGTTTTGGATTTGTAGTTTCTTCAAATTTAGAGTTTCTTTTGAATTTCTTTTAAATTTATAGTGCCTTCAAATTTTGAGTTTCTTTTGAATTTGTAGTGTCTTCAAAATTTGAATTTCTTTTGAATATGCAGTGTCTTCAAATTTCGAGTTTCTTTTGAATTTGTAGTGTCTTCAAATTTCGAGTTTCTTTTGAATTTGTAGTGTCTTCTTCAAATTTCGAGTTTCTTTTGAATTTCAAATTTCGAGTTTCAACAAATTTCGACTTTCTTTCGGATTCATACTTTCTTCAATTTTTTATTTTGAATTGATTCGTTATTCTGTTTTGAACGTTTTTGGTTTGAATTTTGAGATCTCCATTCCGATTTGGAAATGTTGGGGGTCGCTTTGGAATTTTGAATTTTTCACTTTCATAAATTTCCTCTGGGATTGTAGTTTTTTTTTTAAATTTTGTTGTTCGGATAACTTGCACTGGAATTTTCATAGGTATGTTGGGATGCTGTAATATGGAAGGTGTCTTGTTGAATTTTCAATTTTCATACTGTCTGTAAATGGTATTGTTTCTTTTGAATGTCGATTCTTCAAATTTCCTGAATTTTGTCGGTTGTTTGTTTTAATTTTTAGTCTGAGTAATGTGAATGTATCAATGTAGACTGGATTTTGTTTATACTACATAAGTATTTGATTTTTTTTTTTTAACAAGAAATAGCTAATTTCATATTGGCTTCATTTTTGCTGATTTTGTGGCTAGTTTATGATATGGTTGAAAATGAGATATTTTTCCCCCCTTTATTTTGGCTATAGTGAAAGTCGCTACAACAAGATCATCGTCTAACCGTAGCTTTTCCCCCTTTTTGCAGAAAATGATTTCGAGAACGGGAAGTGGAAGTGGAGTCGCGTGAAGGCCGGCGGAGTGAAGATCTCGCCGCGCAGTAGTTTCCCCCTGTGTGCCGCTCCGCCGCATTGGGCGTATGCATTCGGGGGAGTCATGGACATGGAGGAGGATGAGGAAGAGGATTTGGACAGCGTGTTCTATAATGATCTGTATGTTCTGAATCTGGACACGCTTACCTGGCGAACTGGTGAGTTTTTATCATTGTTTGTTGTTGGTTGGTGGTGATGTTGTTGTGGTTGTTGTTGTTTTTTTTTTTTTTTTTTCCCCCGGAATTCGAACCCGGGACCTCCAGCATGTAAGACTACTTCGTGATACCCACTCGGCCTGTGTGAAGTAGATTTTGACTTGACGATTTTTCCTTTAGTTTATAAGGTCAAGTCTGTCTCCCTGTTACTCTGAAATAGACCTTCTTTACTTTCTTTATCCTATAGGAAGGAAAGTAATGTAATCGGGTCAAAATTTCGATGGTCAGTTTTTAGTGCCAAAACACGTTTTGAGGTCCGAGCCTAGCCTAAATCCAAAGTTTCAGTCATTGGTCCGTGTGTGTGTCTGTCTGTAAACAATATCTCGAGAACGGTAAGAGCTAGAGACGTGTAATTTGGTATGTAGATGTCAAATGTGACAAGGATGCGACACAAAACTTTTGGTTAAGATCGGTGCAACGGTTGGTGGTATTTTACCGCTTTTTGGCGGTTTTCGGTGTAATTTAACAATATCTCGGGAAAGGTATGAGCTAGAGACTTGAAATTTGGTATGTAGTTCACAAATGTGACAAGGGTGCAACTCAAAATGTTTCGTTGAGATAGGTGCTGCGGTTGATGGTATTTTGACCGCTTTTTGCGGTTTTCGACCGTTTTTTGGCGGTTTTCAGCTATACTGACTAATATAGGTTAGAGATATTGTAAAAGTTACAATAGAACAACACCCAAATAAGCATTCAATAGGATAAGGAAAGTCGTGTGATGTTCACACCAGATTTTTTGGATTTCTATTATGTGTGTACATCCCACCGATAAAGTTCGACGTATGGAAGATAGACGACATTTCTTTGAAGTTTTTAGAGATACTGTCAATTTACCTCATTTTTTGTCTACTCCCACAGGGCTGGAACAAAATTTTAACCATAGAACCGCTCGTCTCTAATAACTGTCAACACAAACCCATGTTGTAGAGTAATAAAAATAAAAACCCTAAACCCTATGTTTCGTTTGTAAGTAGTCTTAATATTCTATTCATTTAGCTAGATATTTCAACACTTTAACTGCCGCTATTTGTATCAACTACGAAGAGTGACTTTCATGAACTTTTTTCCAATAGGGAAAGGCAGTTAAGCTCTCAAAATTTGAAGACAATTAATTGGAAAATTCGCATCGGATTTTTCTGAAAATCATGCCAACATGCCTAGATCTTACATAATCAAATAGTCAAATACGTCAAGGACAATTTTAGCCAAACTTAGTTTCTTACATTGTGAAATAGATGAGGTTCCTTCTCGGGACGGCTGGCTTTCTCCTATCCTGTCTTTCTTCTCTCTTCCCTTTCGGGGCGATAAGACCTTAGCAGTTACAGTTCCGTTTATCAAACCTCTTTTTTTTCCTTAAGGCATGGCCGTTCATGTCACTCATCCATTTAGTGGTCTTGCTCGGCGTAGCTTAACAAAAACGAACCGGAAAATAGCCTATGACCTTCACGGGAGTGCAAGCAATAAGTTGACAAAGTTTCATAGCAATCGGATGAGCGGTTTGGCCAGGCATAAAGTTCGAACACACACACACACACACGCACTAATTTTTATATATTAGATGTTTTTGTTCAACTCTTGGATTAAGCAATCTGATTTTTTTTACTATTTTGTAAATTTTTGACATCAACCAATCAGATTGCTCCGAGAGTTGAAATATAACATATAACCGAGTTTAAACTCCGATTGTGGCCTTATTATTATTATTATTATTAAACGATTGGATCAAACTTTATTTACAGAATAAATATTTTTACAGATGGTAACATAATGTACATATAAATACAAAATAAAGTTTGATCAAGGGTGGGGTTAATGCCTATGGCATTCTCTACCACCCCAGGCCCACCCTTGGCCTTACACTTCATATTGGACTTAATTTTATTTTTAGGTGACCATGGGTCCTGCAAGCAAGAGTGCGGGAGTAGGTGGTCCCAGCAGTACTGGAGGTGGCCCAGACACGGCAGTATTTACACCGCGGCCCCGTATGTCGTGTGGAATGGCGGTGAAGCATGGGGTGCTGTACGTGTATGGAGGGCTTTATGAACAGGATGAGGTGCAATACACGCTGGCTGATTTCTATGCTTTAGGTGAGATATCTTTTTATTGCCCATATGGTCACTCGTGTCAGCTCCCATGGCGTAGTGGTCACTGCGCTCGCCTTGCACGTGGGAGACCCGGGTTCGATTCCCGGCGGGGTCAAGAAATTTGTATCATCCAAATGATTGATTCCGTGACTGGCTGTTGCGGGGCCCACTCAGCCTCGTGAGGAAAATGAGTAGCTATGACATATAAATGCGCATAGCGACCTGCCCACTCAGCCTCGAGAGGGAAATAAGTAGCTATGACATATAAATGCGCATAGCGACCGATGCCAGCATGGTAGGTAAAAATTGGATGGTAGGATTATTGAGATATTGGGAAAATCCTACAATGCTGCAGTGAGCACCAAAGTTGTGACATAATAACACAAAGAATCTGCATTTACATATGGTCACTCATCTGAGTACTAACCACACGCAACGTTGCTTACCTTAAGTGATTCTTCTGATACTACATACTAAATTCAATGTGCTCTTCCTGGCTTAATCTTTGGTTTGATACTAGCTTTTTGCCTAAGGTTCAGTTGAGGTTTTTAGTAAGCAGTTTTAATGCAGGGTTTTAACCTTCCAGACAAAAGTGATGCATTCAACATGCGACCTATTACCTATCTTTTTTTTTTTTTAGGTAGGTATGTTACCATGATGGACCCGTGATTTCAGCATTGTTGATGTCTCTCCAACGCTGTAGGTCGCAAAGCTTGAATATATCTCTATCTTGAGCTACTCTCATTCAGAGTTGTCCTACTGAGTCTTAAGGTAGATAGGTTTTTCTTGAAAAAAATTATGGTTGACATTTCAGACTTGAAGAAACTGAACGAATGGACCATCATCCTGGAAGACAATCTTCTCAATCATGACTGGCATAAGGAAGAAAGCTCGGATACAGATGATGAAGATGATATATCCGAAGATGAGGAGGATGAAGATGATGATGAAGATGAAGATAGTGATGAGGAAATGGAAGAGTCATGAATGTGTGCGAAATGACTCCAAGACATGCGTTTTGAACTCAGAAGACTATGTTTCTGAAGAGGACATGAAGAGTTTTTTGACATGTGTGAGGCTTGAGGCAACGGATGAAGATGATATATCCGAAGATGAGGAGGATGAAGATGATGATGATGATGATGATGATGAGGATGAAGATGAAGATAGTGATGAGGAAATGGAAGAGTCATGAATGTGTGCGAAATAACTCCAAGACATGCGTTTTGAACTCAGAAGACTATGTTTCTGAAGAGGACATGAAGAGTTTTTTGACATGTGTGAGGCTTGAGGCAACAGATACAGATGATGAAGATGATATATCCGAAGATGAGGAGGATGAAGATGATGATGAGGATGAAGATGAAGATAGTGATGAGGAAATGAAAGAGTCATGAATGTGTGCGAAATGACTCCGAGACATGCGTTTTGAACTCAGAAGACTATGTTTCTGAAGAGGACATGAAGAGTTTTTTGACATGTGTGAGGCTTGAGGCAACCCTACTGCTATGGGGCATATTAGGCTTATATCTTATATCGCCATTTTTGGGTTTTGGCTGGGATTTCAACCTCAATTGTCCTCCAGCCCACCCCTGTGGCTGAGTGGTTAAGAGTTTCAAGTTTTAACGCTTGCTTAACATGGAATCCCGGTGATGGGTTCGACTCCCGCCCTTGGTAGAAATTTGATTAGAATTGCGGCCTCTCAAAATCATGTTATATTGTTGTTGTTGTTGTTGTAGCGGCTTTAGCTTTCGCCGAACGGCGATAGCAGAATAAAGAAAAGATGTCTTTTTGTATCTGCTATACACTCGTGTGGTCTGTGCCATAGCATGCTCATTCCGTAGTATGTCCCCCAATAAATTGGCGAAAAGAGACACAATACTTCCCTTTTAGGTGCTGGGTCAACACGAGAACACCAGAAAGTAACCCGTTGAAAAATGATATTGCAATCGAAAAAGGAGTACAATTTTTCATCATCGATGGATGGTTTGGCTTAAGGGTATTCCTTCGCTTGGTTTACTGATTTGGCCGAGGATAGGTACTAACTACTAATACATACGTGTGGATTCGGGAGGTACTCGATCACAAATTGCTGGTTCCAGAGGGGTACCAAACCGAACACTTACGTAATCGACCACATTTGGACTCGTCTGAATTTGGTGTACGATAGTCATCGACCTATACATAGCTACCAGAATACGAGCTACTTACTTATACAGAAAGATATATTCTTCTTTTTTTGCCTTTTCTCATGTACAGACGGGATCGGCGTTTTTCGTCAGCCACTCAATCGTACCTAGGGTGATTGCTTTGGGCTAACATTTTGATTACAAAATTTTACGAATGGATGCCCTTCGCACTCAACCTTTGATATTTTCTTAGGGCAAGTAAACGGATTCACTCCCGTTGACCTTTTTCTACCCGAGTTCACTCCTGCTCGTGGAAGGGTTCACAACGGTTTATACTGCACTAACCTCGTAAGTAAGTACGAACGAGTACCTCGTTGATACATTTTACTTGTTTGTTTCACCATATTCCCTTGCTAAAGAAATACATAGATAGCAAAGGTTGAGTGCGAAGGGCATCCACTCGTAAAATTTGTAGCCAAAACCAAATGTCAGCCCAAAGCAATCACCTTAGTTAGGGCTCATCGAGAGGCTGACGAAAAAGGCCAAGCCCGTCTGTACACGAAGGCGAAGAAAAAAGAAAGAAGTCTGTTCCACCATACTTAACTCTTGATTTTGAATGGGCTGTCCCATTTTCATACTTGCCCAACATATTTCGGTGACACAGAGGGGCAGGTCTACTTCAGATTCAACACCTTGTAAAACTCTGTACGTATTATCTACAGTAATTTCATAGTTTAAACACCCTGTACAATCTCTGTACGTATGTTTTTTGTCGGTAGTGCAGAAATCTAAAGAGGAAACAGATAGGGTTGCATCACTCAAAAGATCTAACCAGGTCGCAGTGACCAAGGGCGTTTATTAAAGCCGATGGCCCTGCCTGTACCAATACCAAATGTCCATTGGGTTATTGGGTATATAACATTTTTGCCAAATTTCATCAGCATCAAACCATTCGTTTGCGAGTTATGGCGAAACAAAGAATTTCTGTAGTGCGTCTGCCTTGTAAGCGCTAGATTCATTTGTACGGTATTAGAGCTTTGGTAAGATAATGTGTACGGTAATATTTTATACGATAATATACGGTAATTTGCTGTAAAAGTACAGTACTATGCAAAAATGTACGACTTTATAAAAGTGACATACGGTAAAGTACGGTATTTTCAGCAAAATTGTACGGTAATCTCAGCTGACCAGTCTGGCAACACTGCCAGGAGAAGTAAAAATGTACAATATTTCTAGCAGTTTTCAAATTTTCTAGCAGTGTACGGTAATTCGGGAGGATCAATCTGGCAACACTGTAGAACGAACTTTATCAGCTTAGGATAAAAGTTCGCCCTGGGCGGGAATTGAACTCGCGACCTAGCGCATAGGTATAAGGCAGTAGCGCTACGAATAGGTTGAGCCAGCCTAGTTAGCTTGGTTGGTAGGGCGTCTGCCTTTTAAACGCTAAGCCGCGGGTTCGATTCCCGCCCGGGAAGGATTTTACACTGAACGGATAATGTTCGTTCTCGGAACAGCTGGCTTTATCCTATCCTGTCTTCCCTCTCTCTTCGATTTCGGGACGATAAGACCGTAGCAGTTATATATCAAACCTTAGAAAAAAAAAAAAAATGAATAGGTTGAATATTCGCACCCTGTATATGAACGTTTTTTTGTTTCTAGAAATAGACGAGGAAAACTTTGAGATTAAAATTATCGAAATTTGACCATGAAAAGTGTCGACTGCCTGTGCTTTTGTGCCACCTTAGGGTCCATAATGTTTACAGACTCAGGATTTCAGGTGTTGGGACCAACAGCCCTAAAGGTTGGGTCAAGGTTAATACTCAACCTTCGCTATTTCTTTAGCAAGGGTATCAGGCTGGTATCCTCCCAGCCCTGTTTAAAGTCCTCCCAGAAAGACTTTTTTTACTTTCCATTACTATTTTATTATGTTTTTCTTTTCTGAGTGAGTCTACAGTAACAGTTCACTGAACCACTCGGTTTACAGCTCTTTATGTACAAATCAGCAAATATCAGAATCATAACAGTGGCTCCCATGACTCAATACGTCAAAACCATCATGCAACCCAGAGGATTCTCAGCGCAAACAATAAAACGATGTGTACATTCTACGTTTCATTTTTGTATTGTGTTCTTCACAATAACAGCCTCACTACCAGGTTGTTGTTCTCCTAAAACCGACGTTTTTATTTCGTAGTGAGAATTCGTAGCCAAGCCATGAAACAACCACTACATCGGCCTCGTGTGGTCTGTGCCATAGCATGCTCATTCCGTAGTATGTCCGTAGTATGTAAATGGGCGAAAAGAGACACAATACTTCCCATTTAGGTACTGGGTCAACACGAGAACAGCAGAAAGTAACCCGTTGAAAAATGATTGCACTCGAAAAACAAGTGCAATTTTGTATCATCGATGGATGGTTTGACTTGAGAGTCTTCATTCGCTGAGTATACTGATTTAGCCAAGGATGCTAATACGTATGGATTCGGGAGGTACTCGATCACAGGTTGCTGGTTCCAGAGAGGTACCACACCGAACACTTGCGTAATCGACCAAATTTGGACTCGTCTGAATTTGGTGTACGATAGTCATCGACCTATACAGAGCTACCAGAATACGAGCTACTTACATATAGAGAAAGATATTCTTCTTTTTTTTGCCTTTTCCCATGTACAGACGGGATCGGCGTTTTTCGTCAGCCACTCAATCGTACCTAGGGCGATTGCTTTGGGCTTACCAGGGTTTTAACTTACTCTCAGGGAATAGGGTTTCACCAGGATTATACCAGGGTTTTAACTTACTCTCAGGGAATAGGGTTTGACCAGGATTATACCAGGGTTTTAACTTACTCTCAGGGAATAGGGTTTGACCAGGATTATACCAGGGTTTTCACTTACTCTCAGGGAATAGGGTTTCACCAGGATTACACCAGGGTTTTCACTTACTCTCAGGGAATAGGGTTTCACCAGGATTATACCAGGGTTTTCACTTACTCTCAGGGAATAGGGTTTGACCAGGTTTTTACCAAGGCTTCCACTTATTGTCAGGGAATAAGGTTTGACCGGGTTCTTACCAGGGACCAGGGTTTTCATTTATTCCCAGGGAATAGGGTTTCACCAAGATTATACCAGGGTTTTCACTTCTTCCCAGGGAATAGGGTTTTAGTGGGTTTTTGACTTACTCCCAGGGAACAGGGTCTGACCAGGTTCTTACCAGGGTTTTGAATTACTCTCAAGGTTTTTTCCAGGGTTTTGACTTACCGTTTAAAATGTTCTACAATGTCCTCCTCACGGATGTTATCCGGTAAATTTCCAACCCAGAGGTGGCGCGTCTCTCTAACCATCTTGCACCAAACACTTCATTGGGAGCAACATAGCAATTTATAACTCCATGGGCACTAGCATCACTTAACACTGAACATCACTGAATAACACTGGAGGGAAAAAAACACGTAGCACTAGCTCAGATTATTCATTCCACAGGACTACAACACACAATAGACCCATTATGAATTAGAAAACGACCTTTATTTTATTCCTCAGACAAATTGTATTATATAACTTAATATATATTTTACTTTCTTACAGTGAAAAGAACACTTCCTTTCTCGGTTAGAGAATGAAAAAAATTATTTTGCCTTATTCTATTAGACGTATTTATTGGTTATGATTTATTAAATTTACTTATATGATATTAATTTTAACAAAAAAAAGAAAAATTAAATGAAAAAAGGAAACACCACACACTTTTCGGTTGAAAAAAGAAAAAAAAAATAGAAAAATCTCTCGGCCCCTAAATTAGATTATTTTGCCTTATTCTATTAGACGTATTTATTGGTTATGATTTATTAAATTTACTTATATGATATTAACAAAAAAAAAGGAAAAATTAAATGAAAAAAGGAAACACCACACACTTTTCGGTTGAAAAAAGAAAAAAAAAATAGAAAAATCTCTCGGCCCCTAAATTACCCACTTGTTTACTTTAGGTGATTTTAACTCTTGGACACTACTTATCACTAGATTTTCACATACAAACTTGCAAGCGGGCTTTCCAACGGGATCCAAAGGATGGGTAAAAATAAGTTTAAAAATATCTCCTTTATTTCACTTCCTAAGGGAAATCTTTCACAAAATAGTATTTTTTTCTTGAAAACACTTCACAGAAGAAAAAACTACGCACACACCTTGACTGAAACACTGAACTGATACAAGTGACGTCATGCAACGTTGTATAATGAGGGGAAGATAAGGTAGTTCTTGAAAACACTTCACAGAAGAAAAAAACTACGCACACACCTTGACTGAAACACTGAACTGATACAAGTGACGTCATGCAACGTTGTATAATGAGGGGAAGATAAGGTAGGGGAAAGGCTCGGAGAATCTGCACGCCAGTTGAAATGTTCCAACCGAATCCCGGTGCGCGAGTTTCACCCGTCGGACGAGTCCATTGTACGATTTCAAGGGGAGTTCCTGTCATTATTATTATTGTTGTTATTTTTTTTGTACCATTAAAAAAAAAATACATCCCAAAAAAGTTTTTTGAAAAGTCGTGGCGCTCTGGGCTGAGATGAACCCAGTTGAAAAATGCCGATTTCTGCCGGTTGAAGAAATGAAGGTCTCGATTTCTCGAAATCTCTGCTGTTTTGCTGTTAATCACAAATGGCCGGGTTTACCAGTCTCCTGATAAATTTGCCCTAGTGGTTCAGTGAACTCGGGGAAAAGGGCCACTACAGGGCCCCGAAAGGCCTGACCGACCTCACAATCTCAAAAGCAAATGTCCATAAAAGATCTAACCAGGTCGCAGTGACCAAGGGCGTTTATTAAAGCCGATGGCCCTACCTGTCGAAGAAATGAAGGTCTCGAAATCTCTGCTGTTTTGCTGTTAATCACAAATGGCCGGGTGTTTACCAGTCTCCTGATAAATTTGCCCCTAGTGGTTCAGTGAACTCGGGGAAAAGGGCCACTACAGGGCCCCGAAAGGCCTGATCGATCTCACAATCTCAAAAGCAAATGTCCATAAAAGATCTAACCAGGTCGCAGTGACCAAGGGCGTTTATTAAAGCCGATGGCCCTACCTGTACCAATACCAAATGTCCATTGGGTTAAGTATTGGGTATATAACATTTTTGCTAAATTTCATCAGCATCAAACCATTCGTTTGCGAGTTATGGCGAAACAAAGAATTTCTGTAGTGCGTCTGCCTTGTAAGCGCTAGATTCCAAAACCCTGGAAAAAACCTTGGGAGTAATTCAAAACCCTGGTAAGAACCTGGTCAAACCCTGTTCCCTGGGAGTAAGTCTAAACCCTGCTAAAACCCTATTCCCTGGGAAGAAGTGAAAACCCTGCTAAGAACCTGGTCAAACCCTGTTCCCTGAGAGTAAGTCTAAACCCTGCTAAAACCCTATTCCCTGGGAAGAAGTGAAAACCCTGCTAAGAACCTGGTCAAACCCTGTTCCCTGAGAGTAAGTCTAAACCCCACTAAAACCCTATTCCCTCGAGTAAGTGAACCCCCTGGTATAATCCTGGTCAAACCCTATTCCCTGGGAATAAATGAAAACCCTGGTCCCTGGTAAGAACCCGGTCAAACCTTATTCCCTGAAAATAAGTGGAAGCCTTGGTAAAAACCTGGTCAAACCCTGTTCCCTGAGAGTAAGTGAAAACCCTGGTATAATCCTGGTCAAACCCTATTCCCTGAGTGTAAGTGAAAATCCTGGTATAATCCTGGTCAAACCCTATTCCCTGAGAGTAAGTGAAAACCCTGGTATAATCCTGGTGAAACCCTATTCCTGAGAGTACCGAATTGAAAACTTTGGTGAAAACTTGGTCAAACCCTGTTCCCTGGGAGTAAGTCTAAACACCGCTAAAACCCTATTCCCTGGGAAGAAGTGAAAACCCTGGTATAATTCTGGTCAAACTCTATTACCTGAGAGGTATGTAGTAGACCAAGGTCTACCATCCTCAAGAAGTAGATCTTCATGTTGATCTACCCAAGTAGTTTGTCTTGATGGTTTGTTGGATGTCCTGAGAGATCAACACTTTGAGGCTCCAAAACATCTTCATTTTTACATTCCTCTTCAAAAATCTCTTCATTCCACCTCTTCTTCCCAACTTCCTCTTCAAAAATTTCGTCATTCCACCTCTTCTTCGCAACTTCCTCTTCAAAAATTTCGTCATTCCACCTCTTCTTCGCAACTTCCTCTTCAAAAATTTCGTCATTTCACCTCTTCTTCCCAACTTCCTCTTCAAAAATCTCTTCATTCCACCTCTTCTTCCCAACTTCCTCTTCAAAAATCTCTTCATTCCACATCTTCCCAACTTCCTCTTCTAAAATCTCATCATTTAATTCGACCTTTCTGTTCATTCCACTTCTTCTCTCATCATTCAATTCAACCTTTCTCTTCTAAAATCCCATCATTCAACCTTCCTCTTCAAAAATCTCTTCATTCCACCTCTTCTTCCCATCTTCCTCTTCTAAAATCTCATCATTCAACCTTCCTCTTCTAAAATCTCATCATTCAACCTTCGTCTTCAAAAATCTTGTCATTCCATCTCTTCTTCTCAACTTCCTCTTCTAAAATCTCATTATTCAAGCTTCCTCTTCAAAAATCTCATCATACAACCTTCCTCTTCAAAAATCTCGTCATTCAACCTTCCTCTTTAAAAATCTCTTCATTCGACCTCTTCTTCCTAAAGTCCTCTTCTAAAATCTCTTCATTCCGCCTTCCTCTTCTAAAAAAATCTTCATTCTATCATTCTCTTCGAAAATCTCTCTTCACTCCAACTTCCTCTTCCTAAATCTCCTCTAAAACATCTTCATTCCACCTTTCTCTTCAATAATATCTTCATTCTAACCTCTTTTCTTTCTTCTTCCTCAGATATTATCAGAAACCTCAGCTTCATCTTACATTTATCCAAAACATATTTTCATTCCAAATTTCCATGGTAATACCCATAAGGTACCCTATCGATGATCCGTCGGTATGAATGTATGTCTTACCTTTAAAACTGTTGGAAGGTAAATTAGGTAGGCATTTTGATATTGTACCTATGTATTGTGTGGATATATTGTTTCACCTAGTCCATGTGGCAACACTGTTTATTTCAAGAGTTGTGTATTGTGTAACCATAGAGCCATAGACTCCACAAAGCCATTAACCCTTTCAGACCTGTTGATCACAAATGTGACCACAACATTTACGGCAAAGCAACAGAACCTTGGCATCACTCTAAAAATAATTTTCTATTTGCAAGGAACATTTTTTTTTATTACCTAATAATTATTATTTTTTCGTCTACCTAATGCCTAATACCTCTGTGCAGCGCAAAATGTTTGGGAAAGATTTTCATTGTATTTTATTTTTTGCCTCTTCAAAAATGTCAGGTCTGAAAGGGTTAATATACCTACCCCCTCCATTATTCTTATTTTTATTACAATAAGTATTGTTTGATCAATTGTTCAAAAATACAACACATGTGATACTGAAATATTACCTAATAATTATTATTTTTTCATCTACCTAATGCCTAATACCTCTGTGCAGCGCAAAATGTTTGGGAAAGATTTTCATTTTATTTTATTTTTTGGCTCTTCAAAAATGTCAGGTCTGAAAGGGTTAATATACCTACCCCCTCTATTATTCTTATTTTTATTACAATAAGTATTGTTTGATCAATTGTTCAAAAATACAACACATGTGATACTGAAATGTTTTCCTGAGAACATATTTCCAAATGCCTACGTGAAATGATATTTGTTTCTAGAAATAGACGAGGAAAACTTTGAGATAATTATCGAAATTCGACCATGAAAAGTGTCGACTGTCTGTAACTTTGTGCCACCTTAGGGTCCATAATGTTTACAGACTCAGGATTTCAGGTGTTGGGACCAACAGCCCTAAAGGTTGGGTCAAGGTTAATACAAAGTTGATGGTTGTTCTGACCAGAGGTTCTCAACCTCATTATGTCTCAACCTCCCGGTATTTTCTAAAAATCGAAAAAAATCCGAGGTTTGATAGAGGGAACTGTAACTGCGAAGGTCTTATCGTACCGAAAACGAGGAGAGAGCCAGCCAGCCCATCCGACAACCGAGAGCGAACCTTACCAAATCTGTTTGGGATAAAATATAAAATTCGCGTCGGGCGGGAATCGAACCCGCGACCTAGCGCTTACAAGGCAGACGCACTACCAACTAAGCTAACTAGGCTGGCACTCTGAGAGCTTTAAGTAGACGATTTTTCCTTTCGCATGTCTCTTTGATTCACCTTAGCGCTAGGCCGCGGGTTCGATTCCCGCCCGACGCGAATTTTATCCTGATGGGATAATGTTCGTTCTCGGAACGGCTGGCTTTCTCCTATCCTGTCTTCCTTCTCTCTTCGATTTCAGGACCCCCACTCGCCCTGTGTGAAGTAGATTTTGACTTGACGATTTTTCCTTTAGTTTATAAGGTCAAGTCTGTCTCTCTGTTACTCTGAAATAGACCTTCTTTACTTTCCTTATCCTATAGGAAGGAAAGTAATGTAATCGGGTCAAAATTTCGATGGTCAGTTTTTAGTGCCAAAACACTTTTTGAGGTCCCTAGAGCCTAAATCCAAAGTTTCAGCCATTGGTCCGTGTGTGTGTGTATGTCTGTAAACAATATCTCGAGAACTGTCGAGAACGTTAAGAGCTAGAGACTTGAAATTTGGATGTAGATGTCAAATGTGACAAGGATGCGACACGAAACTTTTGGTTAAGATCGGTGCAACGGTTGGTGGTATTTTACCGCTTTTTGGCGGTTTTCGGTGTAATTTAACAATATCTCGGGAACGGTATAAGCTAGAGACTTGAAATTTGGTATGTAGTTCACAAATGTGACAAGAATGCAACACAAAACGTTTGGTTGAGATGGGTGCTGCGCTTGGCGGTATTTTGACCGCTTTTGGACAGATTTCGACCGTTTTTTTGGCGGTTTTCAGCTATAGCGAAAAAACGGTTAGAGATATTGTAAAAGTTAGGGTAAAAGAACAATCAAATAAGCATCATTCAATAGGATAAGGAAAGTCGTGTGATGTTCTCTCGGGAAAGGTATGAGCTAGAGACTTGAAATTTGGTATGTAGTTCACAAATGTGACAAGGGTGCAACTCAAAATGTTTCGTTGAGATAGGTGCTGCGGTTGGTGGTATTTTGACCGCTTTTTGCGGTTTTCGACCGTTTTTTGGCGGTTTTCAGATATACCGACTAAACGGTTAGAGATATTGTAAAAGTTAGGGTATAAGAACAAGAACACCCAAAATGGTATTTTGACCGCTTTTTGCGGTTTTCGACCGTTTTTTGGCGGTTTTCAGCTATACTGACTAAACGGTTAGAGATATTGTAAAAGTTAGGGTATAAGAACAAGAACACCCAAAATAAGGATCATTCCATAGGATAAGGAAAGTCGTGTGATGTTCACACCAGATTTTTACTTTTTTGTTCTCTTTTCACGAGAAAACGGTTTGACCGATTTTGATAAAAAAAAATTGTGCTTAAGAAGGCTAGTTACTGAGGGTGGCTTCTTAAATTTGTCACATTCCATCCTGATTCATAATGGCGGCGCTGCGAATTTACGCCTGATCCCTTACAAAGGACAGGTCAACCACTAGCAGAAAGATAAAAAAATCGACCTTTTCTTTTCTTTCCAGTGACTGTGAGTGAGAAGAACGCCAACAAAATGGAGGTGGAGTCTGGTGAAGATAAAGAATTTTTTTTTGTCCTCTTTTCACGAGAAAACGGTTTGACCGATTTTGATGATTTTTTGTGCTTATGAAGGCTAGGTACTGAGGGTGGCTTCTTAAATTTGTCACATTCCATCCTGATTCATAATGGCGGCGCTGCAAATTTATGCCTGATCCCTTACAAAGGACAGGTCAACCACTAGCAGAAAGTAAAAAAATTGACCTTTTCTTTTCTCTCCAGTGACTGTGAGTGAGAAGAACGCCAACAAAATGGAGGTGGAGTCTGGTGAAGATAAAGAAGAAGAGGAAATGGAGGAGAAAGAGACCGTAGTAGCAGATGATGGCGTATTCAAGGTAAATCTCTTCTAAGGTAGCAGTTTTATCGACACAGACCACACGAGTCTAAGGTAGCAGTTTTATCATTGCTGCGAAATAAAAACGGCGATGAAACTAAAGTGCCGGTCTAGTTTGCGTAGAGGGTAGCGCGTCTGCCTCGTAAGCGCTAGACGCGGGTTCGATTCCCGCCCGGAGTGGATTTTATCCTAAATAGATGAGGTTCCTTCTCGGGACGGCTGGCTTTCTCCTATCCTGTCTTTCTTCTCTCTTCCCTTTCGGGGCGATAAGACCTTAGCAGTTACAGTTCCGTTTATCAAACCTCTTTTTTTTCCTTAAGGCATGGCCGTTCATGTCACTCATCCATTTAGTTCACCCTAGTAGCTATTGAACGATTTGTCCGATTTTAATGAAATTTGGCAAAAATCTTCAACACACGAAGAAAAATTTGGCATTTTATTCTAGTCTCGGTCAGGCCTTCGGAGGCCCCGAAAGGGCCTCAAAGAAGATTTTTTTTTAAGAGGTTTGACAGAGGGAACTGTAACTGCTATGCTCTTATCGTCCCGAAATCGAAGAGAGAAGGAAGACAGGATAGGAGAAAGCCAGCCGTTCCGAGAACGAACATTATCCCAGCAGGATAAAATCCGCCCCGGGCGGGAATCTAGCGCTTACAAGGCAGACGCACTACAGAAATTCTTTGTTTCGCCATAACTCGCAAACGAATGGTTTGATGCTGATGAAATTTGGCAAAAATGTTATATACCCAATAACCCAATGGACATTTGGTATTGGTACAGGCAGGGCCATCGGCTTTAATAAACGCCCTTGGTCACTGCGACCTGGTTAGATCTTTTATGGACATTTGCTTTTGAGATTGTGAGATCGATCAGGCCTTTCGGGGCCCTGTAGTGGCCCTTTTCCCCGAGTTCACTGAACCACTAGGGGCAAATTTATCAGGAGACTGGTAAACACCCGGCCATTTGTGATTAACAGCAAAACAGCAGAGATTTCGAGACCTTCATTTCTTCGACCGGCAGAAATCGGCATTTTTCAACTGGGTTCATCTCAGCCCAGAGCGCCACGACTTTTCAAAAAACTTTTTTGGGATGTATTTTTTTTTTAATGGTACAAAAAAAATAACAACAATAATAATAATGACAGGAACTCCCCTTGAAATCGTACAATGGACTCGTCCGACGGGTGAAACTCGCGCACCGGGATTCGGTTGGAACATTTCAACTGGCGTGCAGATTCTCCGAGCCTTTCCCCTACCTTATCTTCCCCTCATTATACAACGTTGCATGACGTCACTTGTATCAGTTCAGTGTTTCAGTCAAGGTGTGTGCGTAGTTTTTTCTTCTGTGAAGTGTTTTCAAGAAAAAAATACTATTTTGTGAAAGATTTCCCTTAGGAAGTGAAATAAAGGAGATATTTTTAAACTTATTTTTACCCATCCTTTGGATCCCGTTGGAAAGCCCGCTTGCAAGTTTGTATGTGAAAATCTAGTGATAAGTAGTGTCCAAGAGTTAAAATCACCTAAAGTAAACAAGTGGGTAATTTAGGGGCCGAGAGATTTTTCTATTTTTTTTTTCTTTTTTCAACCGAAAAGTGTGTGGTGTTTCCTTTTTTCATTTAATTTTTCCTTTTTTTTTGTTAATATCATATAAGTAAATTTAATAAATCATAACCAATAAATACGTCTAATAGAATAAGGCAAAATAATCTTTTTCATTCTCTAACCGAGAAAGGAAGTGTTCTTTTCACTGTAAGAAAGTAAAATATATATTAAGTTATATAATACAATTTGTCTGAGGAATTAAATAAAGGTCGTTTTCTAATTCATAATGGGTCTATTGTGTGTTGTAGTCCTGTGGAATGAATAATCTGAGCTAGTGCTTAGTGTTTTTTTTCCCTCCAGTGTTATTCAGTGATGTTCAGTGTTAAGTGATGCTAGTGCCCATGGAGTTATAAATTGCTATGTTGCTCCCAATGAAGTGTTTGGTGCAAGATGGTTAGAGAGACGCGCCACCTCTGGGTTGGAAATTTACCGGATAACATCCGCGAGGAGGACATTGTAGAACATTTTAAACGGTAAGTCAAAACCCTGGAAAAAACCTTGAGAGTAATTCAAAACCCTGGTAAGAACCTGGTCAAACCCTGTTCCCTGGGAGTAAGTCTAAACCCCGCTAAAACCCTATTCCCTGGGAAGAAGTGAAAACCCTGGAGATCTTAAGGTAGATAGGTTTTTCTTGAAAAAAATTATGGTTGACATTTCAGACTTGAAGAAACTGAACGAATGGACCATCATCCTGGAAGACAATCTTCTCAATCATGACTGGCATAAGGAAGAAAGCTCGGATACAGATGATGAAGATGATATATCCGAAGATGAGGAGGATGAAGATGATGATGAAGATGAAGATAGTGATGAGGAAATGGAAGAGTCATGAATGTGTGCGAAATGACTCCAAGACATGCGTTTTGAACTCAGAAGACTATGTTTCTGAAGAGGACATGAAGAGTTTTTTGACATGTGTGAGGCTTGAGGCAACCCTACTGCTATGGGGCATATTAGGCTTATATCGCCATTTTTGGCTGGGATTTCAACCTCAATTGTGCTCCAGCCCGCCCCTGTAGCTGAGTGGTTAAGAGTTTCGAGTTTTAACGCTTGCTTAACATGGAATCCCGGTGATGGGTTTGACTCCCGCCCTGGGTAGAAATTTGATCAGAATTGCGGCCTCTCAAAATCATGTTATTGTGGCGCTCACAACAACACTCAACACAAATCAAATCTTACATACAAAACGCAGGTTCTCGTTTCTCCACAATTTCCATCTCTGAAGTATAAATAACACTTCTAAATTCTTGGCCAGCACCTGAGAGCTATGTCTAACTGATGACTTCAAATAAGAACGAAACGCGTCTTAGCTTAGGCTGCTCCCAGGTGTGGGCTAAATTATCACCTGTGATAGTTCATAACAACTGTGAAGTTTAATCAAATGCTAATTGTTATTTTGTAAATAAACGTCACACCACTTTCTATTACCTGTTTCATAACCTTGTCTTTTATTCTTCTTCTACATGAGGTACGGCTGCGGCCATTAAATAAGTTCATATCAGACTTTTTTTTTTTCTTTTTCGCTGGGATTTCAACCAGCTCCTTATTTGACCTCACGAGACTGAGTGCACCCCGATATGGCAGACTTGATGTCCCCGACGGTCACCCGTTCATATACCCACCATGTTTAACTTTGCTTAACTTGAGTGATCGGGAAGTGATGCATTCAACTCGTTGAAGCTGCTGGACAGAAGAATTAATGAGTACCAGAGTTAGTGGACTTGGTTCAACAGGTAGCATTTTTTTTTTTTTTTTTTTTTTTTTTTTTTTTTTTTTTAAAGGAAGAGGAAAGATAGAAATTAAGATAATGCGGGACCATTCTAAGAGGATCAAGTGGCAGCTCTCGCTGTTAACGATCATTGATGGAGAGTTATTCCGGAAGAAGAATAACGAGGCAGACCAAGGAGGGACTGTTGGAAGAGATATCCTGGAAATGGGCTGAGGTAGGCACACATGAAGAACTCAAACAGTCTAGCAGGCAGATCGAGACTCATACAGAGCTGCAGGTATCATCAGTTTTGGCAACCGATGTTCACGTTGTCGGCCCATGTCAATGAATGACATTTTTTTTTTTTTTTTTTTTTTTTTTTTTTTTTTTTTAAAGAGAACGAATTTTGTTGCCAGGATGGTACGGTGAATATACCGGTATTTGTACGGTATTAGAGCTTTGGTAAGATAATGTCGTCAGGTAATATTTTTATCGAATAAGTATACGGGTAATTTGCTGTAAAAGTTTACCCAAGTACTATGCAAAAAATGTACCGATTTATAAAAGTGACATACGGTAAAGTACGGTATTTTCAGCACAAATTGTACGGGTAACTCAGCTGACCAGTCCTGGTCAACACCTGCCAGGAGGAAAGAAAAAATGTACCCAATATTTCTAGCAGTTTTCAAATTTCTAGCAGCGTTACGGTAATTCGGGTGAGGATCAATCTGGCAACACTTTAAGAGAACGAACTTTATCTGCTTAGGATAAAAGTTCGCCCGGCGGGAATTGAAGTCCGCGACCTAACGCATAGGTAGTAAAGACAGTAGCGCTACCGATAGCTTGAGCCAGCCTAGTTTAGCTTGTTTGTAGGGCGTCTGCCTTTTAAACGCTAAGCTCGCGGGTTCGATTCCCGCCCGGGAAGGATTTTACACTGAAACGGATAATGTTCGCTTCTCGGAACAGCTGGCTTTTAATGCCATAGGCCTATAAGCAACACTTCAATAACTTCAATTCCTTCGATTCTCTTCGATGCGGAACGATAAGACCAGTAGCAGTATATATATTACGAACTACCTAGATCAGTCAAACCTTAGGAAAAAAAAAAGAATAGGTTGAATATTCGCACCCTGTTATATGAACCAGTAGTTCTCAATTTGGTATCTATATCACCAAAGTTGAGATACTGGTTCTGTACCAGAGGTGCTGAATATTATGAACCTACTTCCCTTGTTATTTTCCAAAGATCGACAGAATCTAGGGTAGGTATGACATTACGGTATAACTGCGATGGTCTTATCGTTCCGAAATCGAAGAGAGAAGAATGAATTGAATTTTTTTTTTTTATTCCAATGTCCTATAGCCTATAGGCTTAACAAGCGAGCGCGAACCGAGTACAGATCTTTATGCGTTAAGTGTATATAATTGCGCGTCCGGGGCTGTGGAACGAACCCGCAAGCTTAGCGTTTACAAAGGCAGACCGCCCTACCAACTAAGCTAAACTAGGCTGGCACTCTGGGCATAAGTAGCACAGATTTTTCCTATTGAGCTCTTACTGTGTACTTATCACCTATGCGCTCTGTCCGTGTGTAGATCTTACTAATAGTCGTCCGCACGCGCATTGTGGCGCACTTGTATCCTAGTAGGCAGATAATAGTTCGTTCACGATAACGGTCTTTAAAAAAAAAAAAAAAAAAAAAAAAAAAAAAAAATGCTACCTGTTGAACAAGGTCCACTAACTCTGGGTACTCATTATTCTTCTGTCCAGCAGCTTCAAACGAGTTGATGCATCACTTCCCGATCAACTCAAGTTAAGCAAAAGTTAAAGATGGTGGGTATCATGAAACGGGTGACCGTCGGGGACATCAAGTCTGCGTATATCGGGGTGCACCAGTCTCGTGAGGTCAATAAGGGAGCTGGTTGAATCCCAGCGAAAGAAAAAAAAAAGTCGTGAATTATGAACTTACCATAAAGGCCGCAGCCGTACCCTCATGTAGAAGAAGAGATAATGAGACAAGATTATTAAAAGGTAATAGAAAGTTGGTGTGATGGTTTATTTACATCAAATAACAATTAGCATTTTAATTAAACTTCACAGTTGTTATGAACTATCACGAGGTGATAACATGATTTTGAGAGCCGCAAATTCTGACCAAATTTCTACCCAGGGCGGGAGTCGACCCCATCACCGGGATTCCACTGTTAAAGCAAGCGTCTTAAACTTGAAATCTTAACCACTCAGCACCAGGGGCGGCTCGGCAGGACAGTTGAGGTTGAATCCCAGCCAAAAACGGCGATTAATAGATATCAAGCCTAACTATGCCCCATAGGCAGCAGGTGTTGCCTCAAGCCTCACACATGTCAAAAAACTCTTCATGTCCTCTTCAGAAACATAGTCTTCTGGCTCAAAACGCATGCTCTTTGGAGTTATTTTCGCACACATTCATGACTCTTTCATTTCCTCATCACTAATCTTCATCTTCATCCTCATCATCATCTTCATTCCTTCCTCATCTTCTCGGATATATCATCTTCATCATCTGTATCTGAGCTTTCTTCTTTATGGCCAGTCATGATTGAGAAGATTGTCTTCCAGGAATGATGGTCCATTCGTTCAGTTTCTTCAAAGTCCTGAAATGTCCACCATAATTTTTTTCAAAGAACAAACCTATCTACCTTAAGATCTCAGTAGGGACAACTTCTTGAATGAGAGTAGGCTCAAGAATAGAGATACCTATTCAAGCTTTGCGACCTACAGCGTTGGAGAGACATCAACAATGCTGAAATCACGGGGTCCATCATGGTAACCACCTACCTAAAAAAAAAAAACAAAAAAAAATAGGTAATTAGGTCGCATGTTTGAATGCAGTCACTTGCTCTGGAAGGTTAAAACCTGCATTAAAAACTGCTTACTGAAAAATCTCAACTGAACCTTAGGCAAAAAGCTAGTATCAAACCAAAAGATTAAGCCCAAAGACCAGCACATTGAATTTAGTACGTAGTATCAGAAAGAATCACTTTAAAGGTAAGCAACGGTGCGGTGTGGTTAAGTAACCTCAGATGAGTGAGACCATATGATTATGTAAATGCAGATTCTTTGTGGTTATTATGTCACAACTTTGATGCTCCACTACAGCAATGTAGATTCTTCCCGAATATCTTCACATATCCTATAAATCCCAAGTTTTACCTACCATGCTGGCATCGGTCGCTATGCGCCATTTATATGGTCATAGCTACTCATTTTCCTCACGAGGCTGAGTGGTGCCCCCGCAACAGCCAGTCACGGATCCAATTCATTTGGATGATACAAATCTTCTTGACCCCGCCGGGAATCGAACCCGTCTCCCGCGTGCAAGGCGAGCGCAGTGACCACATACGCCATGGGACTGACACGAGTGGACCAATATGGGGCAATAAAAAGATAACTCAACCTAAAGCATAGAAATCAGCCAGCGTGTATTGCACCACCTCATCCTGTTCATAAAGCCCTCCATACACGTACAGCACCCCATGCTTCACCGCCATTCCACACGACATACGGGGTCGCGGTGTAAATACTGCCGTGTCTGGGCCACCTCCAGTACTGCTGGGACCACCTACTCCCGTACTCTTGCTTGCAGGGCCCATGGTCACCTAAAAATAAAATTAAGTCCAATATGAAGTGTAAGGCCAAGGGTGGGGTGGTAGAGAATGCCATAGGCATTAACCCCACCCTTGATCAAACTTTATTTTGTACTTATATGTACATTATGTTACCATTATGTACTCAGATTGCTAACAAAATGACAAGGTGTTTCTGTTGTATGTGTGTGTTGTGTGTGTGTGTGTGTGTGTGTGGGTATTGTGGTGTGTGGTGTGTGTGTGTGTGTGTGTGTGTCTGTTCACTACTTATGCTGAAACGTTGATCCAATCGCTATGAACTTGTCAACTTATTTGCTTGCACTACCGTAAGGCACTATCGGCTAGTTTTCCGGTTCGTTTTTGTTAAGTATAGCCGAGCAAGACCACTAAATGGATGAGTGAAATGAACGGCATTAGCCTTGAAAAAAAAGAGGTTTGATAGAGGGAACTGTAACTGCTAAGGTCTTATCGTCCCGAATCGAAGAAGAGCAAGGAAGACAGGATAAGTGAAACGCCAGCACAGCCGTTCCGCGAGGAACGCACCATTATCTCAGGATAAAATACACCCCGGGCGGGGAATCGGAAACCCGCGATATAGCGCTTACGAGGGCAGACGGCAACTACCCTACTCGAAAGCTAGACTAGGAGGCTGCATCGGATTTAGTTAGCTGCGCACCGTTTTTTTCTCACTCTCGGCAGCAATGAACTGTATTAGACTCCGTGTGGTCTGTGTCCAGTATTAACGAGAATAGCTGAAAAATCAGATGCTTAATCCAAAAGTTGAACAAAAACATCCTAATATATAAAAAATAAAGTGTGGTGTGTGTGTGTGTGTGTGTGTGTGTGTGTGTGTGGTGTGTGTGTGTGTGTGCTGTGTGTGTGTGTGTGTGTGTGTTGTGTGTGTGTGTGTTGTGTGTGTGTGGTGGGTGTGTATGTGTGTGTTGTCGTGTGTGTGGGTGTGTTGTGTGGTGGTTGTGTTGTGGGTGTGTTGTGTGTGTGTGTGTTTGTTTGTTTGTTTGTTCGAACTTTGATGCCTGGCCAAACCGCTCATCCCGATTCTATGAAACTTGTCAACCTTATTGCTTGCACTCCCGGTGAAA
>NW_007378809.1:89807-90101 GCF_000475195.1 Diaphorina citri
ATGGTAACATAATGTACATATAAGTACAAAATAAAGTTTGATCAAGGGTGGGGTTAATGCCTATGGCATTCTCTACCACCCCACCCTTGGCCTTACACTTCATATTGGACTTAATTTTATTTTTAGGTGACCATGGGCCCTGCAAGCAAGAGTACGGGAGTAGGTGGTCCCAGCAGTACTGGAGGTGGCCCAGACACGGCAGTATTTACACCGCGACCCCGTATGTCGTGTGGAATGGCGGTGAAGCATGGGGTGCTGTACGTGTATGGAGGGCTTTATGAACAGGATGAGGTG
>NW_007378810.1:0-32937 GCF_000475195.1 Diaphorina citri
GGATTGAAGTGGAAGTCGGAACTTCACAATAAACATTTCCATGTTTGGTTCATGTGTATAAACATCCAGTCTTCACGTGTAAACATAGTGTAATGGAAAGGAAGTGAAATAATTAGTTTCTAGGTAAACAACAAATTTTCTCCCTATCAACACACATTTATCAAAAATTTATGAACAAAATCTCAAAAAACCAAACAACAGTTCGTCACCCCACATTTGTAATCAAACATGGATACATGGGCGAATATAAATAAATGCCGTTTCTTTGTGTTATTATATCACAACTTTGGTGCTCACTGCATCATTGCAGGATTTTCCAAATATGCGCAAATAAATACATGCCTAATTTGTTGAAATAGGTACATACTCATATACCTACCAATTTGAAAAGTTAAACCAAGGACAAACCGAACTATCCGCAAAATATCCGACAATAAACGCACAAAACCAAGTCGAAACAAAACAAATGGCTCTTCATGTTTGATAATATATGAGGTTCTAAATCCCCTATTTCCATTTATGCGAAACTGTGTGACAAAATCTATTTGGTGACTAAACACCATCAGCAATAAAACGTGACGAAATCACGACAAAAACACAATATATTGCTTCCAAGAAATAAAATTAGACTTGTGGTTTGCTGGAAAGGGACGTGGGAACAGTGATGTCATAAGCTGTTGTGTAATTTGTAGCGCCAGAAGTACCCTCTTGATGGGTTGTTTTCAATAATTAATTTATGAGTCAAGAGGCTTATGGTGGGCTCTTGTTTCTGTTTAGTACAGGCACTTGATACATCACCGGTAGGCTGGATGCTGGTATTTAATATAAGGAAGGTATGTATAAATATATGTATCTGATCTGGACGAGAACAAAAAGGTATATCTGGGTAACGTGAAATCTGGGAAGGTTGTGGTGGAATATTGACAACAAATTCATATAATTATGTTGTCTTGTACTTATTTATTTGACAATCGGTGTCGATCGCTCGTTTTAACTCATTTGTGCACAAATTAATTTTTGGTGGATTTTTTTCTGGGAAAAGTTAAAATCAGAAATATGTCATAGTCATAACAAACTTACCATTGACCCCAAATATATTTGTTCCCATTTGGGATCAGCGGGCGCAAATGAGTTCTTGGGAATAAGAGCTTTAGTAGTTCTCATGATAGATCTGCCATGACAGCTCTTTCAAACCGAAACCATTAAATTCCTAAGCTTTAAAGAGACAAATTTCCCAGAGAGCTGCCCCATGAAATACAATGAAGACCTCCAGAATTCACCCCACCACTTTATTGACCTTTCAAAAAAGTTCAAGATGTCAGTAACATTCTTACCGAACCACAATTCTAGTGCTTTGTATTTCTCATTTTCATATGTCTAAGATCCAAGACATTCCTTATCTCAAACATTGTGTTGAACTAAAAACTGATTCGTCTGAGAAGCAAAGTACAGTACATTCTCCATTCTAATGAGGTCAAGAGTCGAATTTATTGAACTTGAACTATCATTTTTCCTTTGTTCATAAATTTAGCTTAAAGTGGGAATTCCCAAATCCCCACGTTTTCCATATTCATGTTGATGTTATTGTTCATAGATTAGGTAAATAAATACCTATTATGTTAAAATATCACAGGGTAAACCGTATCGTTTATATTAAAATTTATTGAGTCATACTGTCATCCACAGTACGTTGAGAGTTGAGATGATTTCATGAAAGCATGCAAATTGTAAATATTATTCTATCAGACAACGAGACAGACATTTCGAAATGAATGGATTTTTTTTAGGGGACTTTTTTCTTCCTCGGACGAGAATCATTAATCATACACACAGCATCATGTTTTTTTACGAGTAGACTTGAAGTAAAGGGTGTTTAGTAAGATCTAGGAATTGTAGGCTAAAGTTTCAGCATTGCTAATGTTCACTGCGGACTAGACAGTTAGGGATTGTTTTAATAAAATTGGTACACAATATGGTACCTGGAAGAAAAACCTAACCAACGGAGCGGTTATGTGCTTCTATACGTATGCGTACAGTTAGGATCTGGTAGATTGGATTTTAGGAACTTTAGGAAGGAGCAACATTTGATGAACTGGAGTATTGTCAGATGCAGTTCCGCAATACAAATTACGGCGCAGCGGCAGAAAACGGTCGATCTGTATAGCAGCCAGCAACATACCGCACAAACCACGACCTTTCAAATCCTTTTTACAACAAGAAACTCATATTCTACACACGTTGTAAAGTACTCCAGTAATTCTCCCCTAACAAATCTTCTCTGGACACCCTGTTGTGCCTGTAACACGAAGGATGTAAAATTCTGAACATGTGGAAACTATCAAAGTCCCTGAATACCCCTGGCTCCGGGGCTTCTTGTGTTACATATTATGCTATTCTGGGCGCTTCATTTTCTCCATGCCGTAGGATTTATGGCCATTAATAGAATGGAGAGGGAGGATGTCTATATCCTTTGTGATTTACATGGTTTCGATTTATTGAAGTTTGAAGCTTCGTTGAAGTCTCAGTTCCTGCTTTTATTATTAGAATCCTGTTTTGCCTTTCAAGAGCAACGGATGATTTCAAGTACCTTGCTTCAATTTACTCAATATGAGACGGAATTTAAAGAATTTGTTGACGGCAGTGCACCAGGCCAAGTTCAAGTACGCCTGTGTAGGTATCTGTACACGAACCAACTCGGCAGGTTTTAGGAATCTACAAGAAAACTACAAAAGGATTGTGTCATTAAGAAGAAACACATGAGTATACAAATGTTTCATTCATTCAAAAGCAAGAAGAGAATACAAGATTTACGAAACTATCCTGGAAACAATAAAATCAGAAAGCTACTGTTCCACCACGTGGTCCTTGGGCACCCGCTGATGTTCTGACTTTTGACATCTTACATGATACTAGTAATGATAAAAATAATGAGGGACTCTCTACTAACGACGAAGAAATTCCTAGAACAATGAAGTCTATTGAAACAAAAGAACTCAGTTCTTATTACATTACAATAGAACGGTTCATGTTTTAATGTTTTTCTTAGGATTCCTCTGGAATAAGGATCATCAGGGATCAGGGCCCCAAATTCGGCAATAGAACGGTTCATGTTTTAATGTTTTTCTTAGGATTCCTCTGGAATAAGGATCATCAGGGATCAGGGCCCCAAATTCGGCAACTTGAAAGTAACACGAAACAAGTAATGAGTATTGTATTCTGGTCAATCTCAAACCAGCAGCTGACATGGCGGAGATCAATAAGAAAATAAAAAGTCAATTTTATTGAACCCATCAGGTGACATTGCAAACTAACGCCATTTTTTCCTCCCCTAGACGAATGGTCCCGTGTTACAAGTACATAGTTACCTACCGAGAGCGATAGAGAATTCGCTTCCTTAAACCCGTCACTGACTATCAGGTAGACCTGACAGGCGGACCTGTTCAGGTGTACCTCAGGTAGGTTTGGCCTTGTAAGTAGTAAGTGTCAGATGATGTCCAAATGTTTCTTGATCCATTTCTTTTAAAATAAAGATCCCTCCTTAAACCCGTCACTGACCATCAGGTAGACCTGACAGGCGGACCTGTTCAGGCGTACCTCAGGTAGGTTTGGCCTTGTAAGTAGTAAGTGTCAGATGATGTCCAAATGTTTCTTGATCCATTTCTTTTAAAATAAAGATCCATGGGTAAGCGGGATCGGGGATCTTCCCCATTCCCTTTTCTTAATCAGTCCTGATAATAAGTAGGCCCAGCTGGCTAGAGGTTGTTTTTTAAAACAACAGATTCCCCTTCTTTTCTCCCGAAATATAAATGAGGATCGGGGATCTTCCCCATTCCCTTTTCTTCATCAGTCCTGATAATAAGTAGGCCCAGCTGGCTAGAGGTTGTTTTTTAAAACAACAGATTCCCCTTCTTTTCTCCCGAAATATAAATGGAGATTCGGGAGCTGTATGGATCTCAAGTTTCTCAAACATTCTCGTTTCGAGGGTAAGTTTTGGGCCCACACAGCGGGGAATTTTCAAGGCTGTTTCATTTACTACTGTATTTGACTTATTGTTGCTGTTGTTGTTGTTGTTGTTTTTTTTTTTTATTTTTTTATTTTTTTTTTTTTTAAGATAGATCACGTACTATTTGTGTTTCTGAATATGCACATTTTAACTCTGGAAAGCTGGAAACTTGATATTTACATATGTGTAGAGCAATTTCAGTAATATTGGAAAAAATGAGACACTCCCTTATTAGAGCCAAGAGGAACAAATGAAGCAACTATAATACAAGGTACAGAGTATCTACATACCTACCTTATCAATTATGTTCCATTAAAATGGAACAATATGCCAAATGTGAAGCAAAATACTAAGTGGCGCTAGTTGGGGATTACATATGTGTAGAGCAATTTCAGTAATATTGGAAAAAATAAGACACTCCCTTATTAGAGCCAAGAGGAACAAATGAAGCAACTATAATACAAGGTACAGAGTACCTACATACCTACCTTATCAATTATGTTCCATTAAAATGGAACAATATGCCAAATGTGAAGCAAAATACTAAGTGGCGCTAGTTGGGGAAATGTGAATCTTGTTTAGCCCGACTTCCTTGTTAAATAGAACCATTACATTATGCAAACATGTCTGTAATCAAAGCTTTGTCTAGAGCTCTAGAGTTTGTAGAAAAAATCCCAGAATTCCAAGAATTCAATTTTAATTCCCCCTTGTAATTACATTTTGTTTTCCAAAAACAGGCGGACCATTTACAAATAATTTTATCTAATGCACTGGAGTGGAGACTACGTGTGGAGCTATACGAGGGCAGAGGAGTCAAGAGAGAGAGGGATAATGTTCAGTTTTATCCCCATATCCGGAGTTCGACAGAGAGTTTAATGAGGCGCACGTGGTGAAGGCATTTGTTCCGTGCAAACATTTCCATGGTAGGGCTTGATTAATCCTTTGTTAAAGATAGAAATTTAGATGAACATTATTTATTTTAATGTGGGTTACTGATTCGATCTATTTGCCCCGAGCTTGGGGTCCTCAAGGGAACCCGGAACAAGCACACTGAGAACAAAATCTAGGGTGCCGGAAACCCAATCGATTGAGGGTTCCAAAACTCTAATATGGAATTCTACATCAGGAAGCTGGACACTAGTTCGATCTATTTGCCCCGAGCTTGGGGTCCTCAAGGGAGCCCGGAACAAGCACACGGAGAACAAAATCTAGGGTGCCGGAAACCCAATCGATTGAGGGTTCCAAAACTCTAATATGGAATTCTACATCGGGAAGCTGGACACTATAATATAGCATTCCAACAACCTAAATTAGGGTTCAGCTTTTTTCAGCTTAACTTCGTACACAAACAGCCCAATCTGAGGCTTAAGTGTACGGCCAAACAGCCCCAAAGGATGGATTAATCTTATACGAATCTACTAAATCAGGGGAAGTTATAATAATAAAGTTCTTCCACCCTAATAACTTGTGGCACCCCCCATCACCATTTTTTTCTCAGTGCAGTTTTTTTATAAGGAAAATCAATACTACCTAGTACATTTTTTACTTTCCTTATCCCATAGGAAGGAAAGTAATGTATGTTTTTTTTCTAATGTTGTGAGGAGGGGCCCTCATTTGACATTTTTTGGAGTTCTCAGTCTTATCCCAGCAGGATAAACAAGGTATATTGAGTAGCAAAGGGAAGGACGAAAAGAGAGAACTGGAAGCCGAGGAAAAAGTTGTACATTTTAATTTGTGTGAAATAGAGCAGAAAACCTAGCAGTTTTGTACGATGCAGGATGGTTTAAATAAATTCAGCAGCTTTGAAAAATAATTACATACGTTATAACAATTTGAATTATTGATGGTTTTCGTATTTCCATATTTTATTATGAACTTTAAATAAATTTGCTACAGATATGATAAATTTGCTACGCTTTTAGTTAGCCGTTAATTTTCACTACCTTGTAAGGTTGGAGAGCTAAAACCAAGATGGGTTAATCTTATACGAATCTACTAAATCAGGGGAAGTAATAATAAAGTTCTTCCACTCTAACTTGTGGCACCCCCCATCACCATTTTTTTCTCAGTGCAGTTTTTTTTATAAGGAAAATCAATACTACCTAGTACATTTTTTACTTTCCTTATCCCATAGGAAGGAAAGTAATGTATGTTTTTTTTTCTAATGTTGTGAGGAGGGGCCCTCATTTGACATTTTTTGGAGTTCTCAGTCTTATCCCAGCAGGATAAACAAGGTATATTAGAAGAAGAAGAAGAAGAAGAAGAAAAGAAATTGACTCACCACCAGTAGCTGACGTGGTTGGTGAAGAATCAGTATGACATTTGCTGCAGGAGGATCTCCTTCTCGCTGACTCAGACTTTGGTTCTGCTCCACATTGCTGGCTCATTGTCAGCTGCTGACTATCTTTGTGTAGATATCCTCCGATAGAATGCCGCCTCTTATATTCTATTCTACACCAGGGTCCCCGCGGTTCGCCTGTGCAAGGCTCTGGACATATATGATACATAAGGAACCTCTAAGGCGATTCTAATGTTCCGCATTCGTACGTTGCGCACATTCCTTCACATTCCAAGTGGAGGGCATTCTTGACCAAACGTAGTTCTATTTTATTCTACACCAGGGTCCCCGCGGTTCGCCTGTGCAACGCTCTGGACATATGATACATAAGGAAACTCTAAGGCGATTCTAATGTTCCGCATTCGTACGTTGCGCACATTCCTTCACATTCCAAGTGGAGGGCATTCTTGACCAAACGTAGTTGAAATTCTTGTCATTGGATCAGTCATATTTGAAGCAATTTGATTATGAACGCAGGTTGCGTTGTAAATGTAACTGAACATTGGGACAGTATGACTGGAAGTAAAGATGTGAGACCAAAGAATGGCACAGTTGGCACATAGGTAATGAGAATAATATATTTTAATAATATTCATCTCTGCTATCACCAATTTAATACATCTGTCCTATTAGAAGGACTCAATTCTAAATGCAAATTGAAGCTTATTTTTGATTTATTCCATATACAAATGGGTGATTCATTTAATAATATTCATCTCTGCTAATTAATACATCTGTCCTATTAGAAGGACTCAATTCTAAATGCAAATTGAAGCTTATTTTTGATTTATTCCATATACAAATGGGTGATTCTACTAATAGTTACCCAATTTCAAAACCGTTTACAAATCTGCCATAGAAATAATCCAAGTTTATAGATCATTAGACAAAACATCTGATTATTCCTTCTTTCGTAAATCAAATAAAACGTATATCCATTTCAAAGTTAGACCAACATCTTCAAGTATGCATGAGAAATTGCTATCAGCTTGTAAGCACGTTTTACATCACATCTTTGTTCGCAAGTATTTATTGTGCTTTCCTGACTTCTCCACTTTATCCGAATTTTCCACCACACCAAACTTATTCAGCGAATCCACATCTTTGTTCGCAAGTATTTATTGTGCTTTCCTGACTTCTCCACTTTATCCGAATTTTCCACCACACCAAACTTATTCAGCGAATGTATATTTTGAAACCACTACACATACACAAACCTTTCTCTCTCTCTAACGAGACGGACGTATACTTGTGATGGGAGTTTGAACAGTGAAAAGAGCAATAAGAGAATGAACAGTAATAGATATATTATCTAAATACGAACGTACGAGCGGTATTTACTCATTGACATTCCCATTCATATGATGGACAATGTGAAATACACAAACAATTCCCGGTGGAGAAAAGTCATGTTTTAAATGGAAAAGTACACAACACACTAACTTTACTTCCTCTTTACTTCCGAGCTGAATATCTACGAGTAGCTGTATGAACGATATAGCTAAGATAAGCGAGTAGCTATTGGTTGGAGATCTACCAACCAATCTACTGCTTGAGCAATATGATGATGATATGAACGTGAAGAACATCACTAGGGTTTTCTGTTCTTATGATATGTCAGAGGCCACACTCAAAGGCCAGCCACTCACTATCAGGTAGACCCGACAGGTACTCCTGATCAAGTCCGTCTGTCAGGTCTACCTGATAGTGAGTGGCTGGTCAAAGTTCAAAATGCTGCAATCTTTATTTTTTTTTTTATTTATTTATTTATTTACACGCTAAGCAACAAGGCCATGTGTGATGCTGCAATCTGTGATGAATTTACTTCGCAACACATTTTTGCATGCCTAGCTATGTAGGTAGCTAGATACCGTCCCTTTTTCCTTTAGTTCAACCTCAAAGTTGGTAATGCGTAGGGTTCTTCAAGTGATGAAGTTACTTCGCAACACATTTTTGCATGCCTAGCTATGTAGGTAGCTAGATACCGTCCCTTTTTCCTTTAGTTCAACCTCAAAGTTGGTAAACCTCTCTTGGTAGGTAGGTACTACTACAAAACTACAAGACAAATAATGGAAAAATAACTTGTCTGAATGAGACTAGAAAATCCTTTTGAATCAAAAGTATAACTAATAGCAACCTCCGTGGCAGAGTGGGTATCACACTTAGTAAAGGAGTCTTCCTGCAACCTGTCATCACACTTGCACTCCGATATGTCAGAAGGTTGGTAGGTACTACTACAAAACTACAAGACAAATAATCGAAAAATAACTTGTCTGAATGAGACTAGAAAATCCTTTTGAATCAAAAGTATAACTAGCAACCTCCGTGGCAGAGTGGGTATCACACTTAGTAAAGGAGTCTTCCTGCAACCTGTCATCACACTTGCACTCCGATATGTCAGAAATAGTAAAGGAAATTCTTAGTAATGCTGTGATGTCCACAAAAATTGTGAAGAAGCTCTCAGCTTCACCACAAATGAATCATGATTTAGATAGAATCAAAAGTACCATACAAATAAACTGACGAGTTTGAACTTTGAAATGAACTTGATAGCTCTCAATGAGATTCATCACTCGTTCCCCAGTAAGTTTCCTGCAATTCCTCTTTAGATAGAGTCAAAAGTACCATACAAACAAACTGACGAGTTTGAACTTTGAAATGAACTTGATAGCTCTCAATGAGATTCATCACTCGTTCCCCAGTAAGTTTCCTGCAATTCCTCATAGACTATCTTCCCCCTGTCTTCCTTGACAATAAGCTTCCTGCAACCTGTCATACAGGATTATAGGGAGACCACGGCACAGTGCGGCGTCTCCCTACAGGTCATAATATACAGGGTGCTATTGTAAGTCGGTAGAATAGAATAGAATATACCTTGTTTATCCTACTCGAATGAGACTAAAAAGTCCCTTTACCCCAGCAGTCTAAACAAGGTCTTATATATTTTATATCACAAAGTTGTGAGAAAGCTCTCTGCTTTACCACAAAGATACCATGATTTGATTTGATTTGATTTGATTTGATAATATTTATGTATTTGGTATCAATATCATTATTATTCTTCTTCTCCCCGCACAGAACATCAAGTCAGTTCAGAAGGCGGGCCCGTGAATATACCTTGTTTATCCTACTCGAATGAGACTAAAAAGTCTCTTTACCAGCAGTCTAAACAAGGTCTCGTGTATTTTATGGGTTTAACATAATACAATACGTACACAATGTTTACAACAGACCTTGCTTGATTATGGAATATATTCAACAACGCGAAGCAAATATAACAACAACGGCATCAGAGAATGGGATCAACAGCAACCCGCCGACCAACCAAGAGCTTGCATACCGGGAGGACGATCTTGAGAAGGAACTTGTGGAGTTATTCAAAGAAGCTACTCAGAAATACATGGGAATGGAGTAAAATGGACCAGTCAGTCTATTCCTGGGGAACTCAGTACCCTATTACCGTATCGTGGTACTAACCTTTAGCTAGAGATAACACGGCCGGAACTCAGGAAGAAAAAGGAGATAAATAATAAAAGAGGTTTAATGTAGGTAATGTATGGGGTGGCAGGTCGCGCCGACCGAAAGCGAGCTCTACAATAGATTGCCATCTCCCAAAAAACAGATTACAATATTCTGAATTATGATCCGCCTTCCTTCAAAAATTTCAAAACCAATGTGATCTTTTCTGTTGGAAAATCAAAGGTATTCTGATGATATACTCGTAATATGATAGCAAGGATGAAATTCAAAGGTTTCTGAAGGTGAACGGGAATTGTTTAACCACTAGGTGGCGTGGTATATTATGTTAAGGCGGCCTCATCCTGTGTGCCGCGTCCATTTTAGTTTAGGACTATTGCAGTGCCTAATGAAGACATGATGATACCCTGTAGGGAAACATCCCAAATAAAAAGATAAATAATAGAAGAGGTTTAATGTAGGAAATGTATGGGGTGGCATCCTGTGTGCCGCGTCCATTTTAGTTTAGGACTATTGCAGTGCCTAATGAAGACATGATGATACCCTGTAGGGAAACATCCCAAATTTACAAAAAAAGAGACTGATAGAATATAGATTCAAGTGTTCTAAGGGGTAAAGTCATAATGTCCCCTTGTACTAAGGGAATTCGTTCCTGGTTTTCTAGAGAGGGGACACCCGGGATATGGGTCATTCATCCCAAATGTTTCGATTAGATCTTCACGTGCTGTAGTGCTTCAGAAGTCACAAGATTTTAGATGAGCCCATATTTATTCATTCATTCTGTGCAACCCTTTCCTAACCATTCAACCTCTTCAAGTTCGATGTCCTTTCTTAAGAGGTTTGATAGAGGAAACTGCAACTACTAAGGTCCATAAAGCGAAGAGATAGAATTCCACAAAGTTACTTACATAGTTAACAGAGTCTATTGGGTTGTATGGAAAACGAATACTACTTCACTTTTTGTGAGTTTTCTTCAGAAAATAGAGTCTACCATCATACTTATAACGAGGAGCACTAGAACTACAAGGAAGCTGGACTACAGTACAGAAGAGGACGACAGAAAGGATTATGGTTGACAGTTTTATTGCTGACATCCTGTCAGTATGGAAATATTGTTCATGTTAGGATTTATCATGATGAAACAGTGAAACACAACAATTGATACCCTGTGTCAATAAGGAGGACTTTTTCTTTGTCCTTTCTAGAGATAAAATTAGCAATAAAAACTAATCGAAAATAACCAACCGTAAAGTTCAGTCCAAGACATTTTCTAATTGTCAACTTTTTTAAATACCTATGTATTTATTACGTTCTATTTTCCAACACTTTAGACTCCAGCGTACTCGTATTATAGAGTAAATGGTGTTGCATATAACCAAGATGTTGACGAGCACCATCACCTAAATATAATAGAAGATGTGGATAGATAGATAGGGTGAATGGCCGTTCCTTGGGCATAACGAACCTCGGTTCATTTTTAATAACTATTTTGTGGTGCTACCTAGCGCCCAGCGGGTGATAGAGTAAATGGTGTTGCATATAACCAAGATGTTGACGAGCACCACCTAAATATAATAGTATCTATCTTCTATAGATAGTATAGAGAAAATATCGTATGCTAATTATTCAACTCATGTCTCCCCCTGGCTTGCCCCATAGTTCGGCATTATCCCCCTCATATATGTATAGAGAAAATATCGTATGCTAATTATTCAACTCATGTCTCCCCCTGGCTTGCCCCATAGTTCGGCATTATCCCCCTCATATATTTCAGGGTTAGGGGACGCCCGTCTGAATGCACCACGAGTAAATTACCTAATAGAAAAATAATTGAAGCGTAGGACGGAATACCGGGAGCAGGGATTCCAAAAATAGAAGCCGACAGCCGGAACATTAGACACTTTGACATTCCCATTCATATGGACAATGTGAAATACACAAACAATTCCCGGTGGAGAAAAGTCATGTTTTAAATGGAAAAGTACACAACACACTAACTTTACTTCCCCATGACTTAAACCATCAACCTCCCATTCCGAAGTCCACCGTGCTAACCACTACACCACTGAAGTTGGCCTTTTACTTTCTATTTAACGTATGCATTTATGTCTTGTATTTTATAGAGCCATTATATTTATTATCATTTTTATAATATATTAGATGTATCATGACTTAAACCATCAACCTCCCATTCCGAAGTCCACCGTGCTAACCACTACACCACTGAAGTTGGCCTTTTTACTTTCTATTTAACGTATGCATTTATGTCTTGTATTTTATAGAGCCATTATATTTATTATCATTTTTATAATATATTAGATGTATTAGCTCAAACTAATCAACAAAACTAAGAGTCAATACAGACAAGAGAATAATAATACACCATGTAAAAATACAACATTAAAACTGAATACACAGTCACGAAATTTGTTTCCGAGGATCTAGAGATATGAGACAATATAGAAGACATGAGAGAACACGACCAAGTAGTAATTATCAACCCTCATACAGCCGAAGAAGAGAACCATATGTTTATCAAAGTGATAGATACTATTCAGATGAAAACTATAGTGATGGAATATATCAAGATGACCAATATGCTTTAGATTCTTTAGAAGAATCTGATTATAGCTGCTATCAATCTAGATATTCCGACAGCACTACTAAAACAGAGTCATGTAAACGGGATGGCAATATGATAAAATGGATTAGACAGAAACTAAAATTTAAAGGTAGATTGATGGACCTAGAATCCAGAACTCCTTGTCCATGCTGTCGGCCATGCCTACAGCGAGCAGCGAGAGATTGCAAGAGGAAAAAAACTAAGAGAAAGGAAAAGTGTAAGCCGTGTTGATTATAGGAAACATGAAAGAAATAAATAAATGTGGTAGTAAGAGTTAGCCAAATCAATCTGACAGTCTGATATGGTTCTTATTGGTTTCTTGTTCCTACGAGGACTTCTGAGGTCATAAGGAACACAAGCAGGACTTTTATTTAGAAGTTCTAGATGTATTGGGTATGACAAAGTGGTAACAAAAAGTAAGCAAAATAATAATATATTTTACTTCAACTGAATTCAGAATATTTCTGTGTATAGCATAACGAAATATTCTTACATATATTTAATTTCTTTTTATTATACTTTTTTTTTCTTTTTTAACGTGATTTGTGATTTCCTGTGTCCTAAATTATTTTTAGAATCAAAATATTTCTCATGTTCATTTCGAATTTCAGATTTTAAAAATAATAATATTATGTACAAAAGTAAAGCATCGTGTACCTTTGCAAGTATTATGTCTTAATTAATGTAACAGAGTGGATATTACAGGATTACAAGCAGACACAGTGCTAATAACTTTCTTCATCTGATGTGAACATCACGCGACTTTCTATATCCTATTGAATGATGCCGTTTGATCAGTATACATAGTATATTTGAAAACCGCCAAAAAGCTCGAGACCTATCAGACCGGGGTCTGAAGATTTTCCCGCTACACCCGTTCCGACTGTCTGACACACCGCACCGCGGTCTGTCAGACGGTCTGAGCGCGAATGGCGGGAATTGGAGTAAGTAACCAAAATAGAACAGAAATCATTTTTATCACAGATATTTTGATTCTCAGTCCCTCTCCCCACTTATCTCGCTATTGTACTGTTTAATCTAACAATAAACAATATAGCGGCTTATCCTGAAAGCTAAGTATTATGTCTCAATTAATGTAACAGAGTGGATATTACAGGATTACAAGCAGACACATTGCTAATAACTTTCTTCATCTGATGTAAACATCACGCGACTTTCTATATCCTATTGAATGATGCCGTTTGATCAGTATACATAGTATATTTGAAAACAGCCAAAAAGCTCGAGACCTATCAGACCGGGGTCTGAAGATTTTCCCGCTACACCCGTTCCGATTGTCTGTGTCTCACACACCGCACCGCGGTCTGTCAGACGGTCTGAGCGCGAATGGCGGGAATTGGAGTAGGTAACCAAAATAGAACAGAAATCATCACATCATCATGACGGCAAAGATACTTGAGGATTTTGATTCTCAGTCCCTCTCCCCACTTATCTCGCTATTGTACTGTTTAATCTAACAATAAACAATATAGCGGCTTATCCTGAAAGCTAACAAGCCTTGGGTTCATATGCTGGTATAGTCTGTGATTGAACCTAAAACTTTAGACTAGGGGGATATGTATCAGGGGAGGATATAATATGAGAGTTTGCTTGATTGGTGAACGTCAGCAATAGTCACTGAGGTCTTTTTTATTTTCCTGACCAAACAAGGACTTTGAAGGGCGTAGCCGCATTGGACTGGCCATTTATTAATTTAACAGATTAACAGACTGGCCATTAATTAATTTAACACAAAGGTACATAATGAAATGACAACAGGAAAGGTACAAGGAGAGAAAAGAGATTATTCTTTAAGGTCTAAGGGGTAAAGTCATAATGTCCCCTTGTACTAAGGGAATTCGTTCCTGGTTTTCTAGAGAGGGGACACCCGGGATATGGGTCATTTATTAGACACCTATCCTCACATTGGAAACTCCTCTTCCAAAGCCAGCCTAGTTCGCTTAGCCTTAGAAGCTAGCACGCCTGCCTTGTAAGTGCTAGGTTGCGGGATTGACTCCTGCCCGGGGTGGATTCTAAACAGATAACGTTCGTTCTCGGAACGGTTGGCTCTCTCCTCATTAGACACCTATCCTCACACTGGAAACTCCTCTTCCAAAGCCAGCCTAGTTCGCTTAGCCTTAAGAAGCTAGCACGCCTGCTTTGTAAGTGCTAGGTTGCGGGATTGACTCCTGCCCGGGGTGGATTCTAAACAGATAACGTTCGTTCTCGGAACGGTTGGCTCTCTCCTATCCTGTCCTTTGCTGTTCCATTTCGGGACGATAGGGCCCTCTATCAATATTTTTATTTAATCCTCTTATCAAAAATGTCATTCATTTTTAGTTGCTAAAGAATTTTATAATTTCCATGACTTAATGGGTCATTGTATTAATCTAATAACATCAAGCCCGCCCGTAAATTGATTTAGATTAAATCAAAATAAGGTTTTACAAGTTTTATAACGTTTTACTAAGGGGGGCTTTAAATGGTAGCTCCTGACAAGTGCGTCCTAGTTACGCACTGACCAATAGCTTTTTTTCAATCTACATTTGCCAGATAAACCAACCTCAGTGGTTTAGTGGTTAGCGCGGTGGACTTCGGATCTTCAGGTTGGTGCCTAACACAATTAAAATTCCTTTTCTTTTTTACATATTATGCCAGATGGGAGGAGAGTAGGAGACAAAGAGGAAGGTCGAAGAAGAGATAGTGGGATTTAGTAGAGGAAGATATGGAGAAAATCAACCTGACAACAACAGACGCGACCGGCCGTATCAAATGGAGACAGGAATACGACCAGAGCAAACACCAACTTGGGTTTAAGTGGCCATGGCAGAAAGTAAAGAATGCACATTTGAACTTATTCAAATTCGCAATTTGCATTTCATGGGACTTACTTACTTTCCGTGTTCGGTACAATGTCACCATTTATATATCTGTCGCTCCTAAGAGCATTATTGGGACTACTAATTATTTTTATGTATCAAAGAGTAAAGAAAACACTGACACGTATCTAGCTCCTGTTCAGGTAGTGATACATTTGGTCACATTCCGGCTGTTTTAGTATGGACTGCTAATTTGCATAAGTTACGCCTATGTCTTTGGTAGGAGTGCGAATTCTTCGTCCCTAATTAATATTTTCATGCCGGTCTGACTGTTATATTGTACATACTGATGGCACATAGGGCTGTTCACAGGGGGCCGATTCGATCTATTGATCGACAGGCTTTCAAATATGGGGAGGACAATGGGGTTGATAGTACAGAGTTTTAAAAGAGGGACGTTATTCAATAGTCTCGAATTTTTCAAAGATGTTTGATAGAGGGAATTATAACTGCCAAGGGTCTTACCGTCCAGAAAGCGAAGAGAGAAGGAAGACATCAGGATAGGAGAAAGCCAGCCGTTCCGAGAATAACTTGGAAAATTTAAGTTTCCAAGTTGTTTCCGAATTTCAGATGCAGCTGTTGGCATCAATTTCACTCGAACTTAAACTTGCCTTCCGGCAATTAAACTCACATTTTGTGTGTGGAGGGCTCTTAGTTATAGGTCCACATATAACTGATAAGAAATTCTAAGATTCGGTACAGAATTCACCCCAAGCCGCATAGATAGAATCACCCTACAGGAAATTTAAACCTGTGCTAGACCATAGTATGATCTTATCTCGAGTAAGTAAACATCAAAATGATAAGAGGTAACCAAGACCGTCTCCGATAATGTCTGATGTCAATGTGAGGTAGGTCTGAGAAAACGAAGGTGAAATGAATTCTTTTGCTTGTTTGAGAGGAAACATAAACAATAAAGTGGGACAAACAGCGAAAAATCCTAAATTTGCACGAGGAACGTGAAAAAAATATACCAGGCAGTAGTCACTAGGCTGTTCCTCCTCTCTCCTTTATCCTCCTCTTTGAAATCCCGGATTAAAACGTAAAGAGCTGATCGCTGACCCAATATTCAGGGCCGGAGCCAGTTTTACAGATGGGTGGATAATGTGCAAGTGGTTACAAGACTTGCTACTGAATGTTGTGGTTGAACATTTTGCTTTCTCTGTTCACAGAATATCAACAGAAATAAAGCTTGAGAAAAAGAGGCGGGAATAATTCCATTTTCGAGAGGTCGCAGTATGCTCGCCACTCACGCTCACACTGTTTGACTGACCTAGGTCTGATGTAAAGAGGTATCGATATATCTAGTAATAAGCCAATTTTATAAAAATAATGCACTTTGTAAAATATATCATCGAAGATATCCAGTGCAATAGAAGGTACAATAAAATTGTCCTTCAAGATATAATCTGAACAGGAATGGCATTGGCTCTTGAATTTTGAGCCTGCTATTGGAAAGGCTTAACATTGGAGCCTACCCTACTTCCCTGTACGTGGCATATTGATCTGCTCTGCACTCTTCAATGCAAAATCAGATTGTGATATTTTCATAGTCCTCTATAGAGTCTATAGCTTCTCTTATCAGATAAATTGAGCTTTTGGATTTAAATTCTAGAAAACTAGAACGAGGTAAACGTGGGTTGACCGACTGATCTAATCCCTAAGTACTATTTTTTTTAGTAGATGGCCAGATACACTGAAGAAGTGCAGATCCGGTACATTACATAATTATTATATGTATTTTATAAACACAAACAAGGTAGGGGGTAAGAGAATAAGATGAAAGAGAGAGCTGGAGTGAGGATGATAAAAGAGTAGCAAAGGGAAGGACGAAAAGAGAGAACTGGAAGCCGAGGAAAAAGTTGTACATTTTAATTTGTGTGAAATAGAGCAGAAAACCTAGCAGTTTTGTACGATGCAGGATGGTTTAAATAAATTCAGCAGCTTTGAAAAATAATTACATACATTATAACAATTTGAATTATTGATGGTTTTCGTATTTCCATATTTTATTATGAACTTTACGAAATTATTCAATTTCGTCGATGATAAATTTGCTACAGATATGATAAATTTGCTACGCTTTTAGTTAGCCGTTAATTTTCACTACCTTGTAAGGTTGGAGAGCTAAAACCAAAGAGGAGGAGGAGGAAGAAGAAGAAGAAGAAGAAGAAGAAGAAGAAGAAGAAGAAGAAGAAGAAGAAGAAGAAGAAGAATCCGTATTCAGTCTGTATTACAGTTCGTTCAAGCCTAGCATAGTCAAAGATGTACGTTTTAGGTTAGCTAGCATATGGGGGAGTTAAATTAGAATCAGTTTTGCACAATCGGTATTTAACAATCTTTCCATTACACAAGAAGACTATAACAATATGATGAAAACACTAACTAATTTTCAATATTTTTTCAACTGAACTAATTTTCAATATAATTTGAACTGAACTTGACTCACCACCAGTAGCTGACGTGGTTGATGAAGAATCAGTATGACATTTGCTGCAGGAGGATCTCCTTCTCGCTGATTCAGACTTTGGTTCTGCTCCACATTGCTGGCTCATTGTCAGCTGCTGACTATCTTTGTGTAGATATCCTCCGATAGAATGCCGCCTCTTGTTGGGTCCTACAAAGCGAGACTTGCTTGGAACATTATAGTACTTGACATCACTGAATGAGGATAGGAACACCTCTCCATCATCTTCCCCACTGAGGTGCACCATGTCTACCTCAGCGAATGTCTGGTTGGTTGGTCTCTGTGACACTGAGTGTGAACGCCGGTGTACAAGTTTCATTGACGGATCAATATCAGCCGGCCTCGGGTTGCCAAGACACAAGAGGTGGTTTTCCAAATCACTGGTGGCACTTTGAGATCGGGTCAGTTTCAATTTCCTGGGGGAGCTTTGGTTGAGTGAGGTAGCAGAGTTGGAACGCTGTGACGCTTTGGAAGGAGAGGTTTTCTTTTTGAGAAGAGAAAATCCAGATGATTTGGACTTTGAAGTCCCGGGCAGAGTGAAATAGGACGGATTGTCTGAAAACATATAACAGGGGGGAACACATTGGATGACATGAAAATGAGAAAATAACTGCCTTTACCACCCTAGTAACAGTCTGGTATTCTTAAAACTTAAATTAATTTAGACAAAATTTATTCCCACGTATCAACATTTGGGTTGAATATCTACAACTGTGATGAAATCATTTTCCAATTAGAAAGTCAAACGGAATCCTTTAAAATTATGATACTTGAATACACTCGAACAAAACGTTACCGTATTATAGTTCGGCAAATCACTCTAAAAGACACAATTCAAAACGATATCCCTTCAAAACGTCATAAAACATTAAAACAAATAGGACAAAAATCAAGGAGTGTCACCCTTCCTTCAGGCCCTCGAAGGGCCTATAAATTCTTCATACTAAGATATTTGAGACAAGTCAACTGTCCTTTTAATAAAGAAGGGATTTGTTATTTTCCAAAGACAAAAGGCCCGAAAATGAATGATCCACTGTATACCAAAGCATTTTTTTTTCTCTTTCCAATATAATGAAGTCATATTATACATATTTATCATGATTAGTTTATTGCTCTTTTTTAATGAGGGTCTTTATTAGGTACTTCTTAAAAAAAAAAAAAAAACGAAGACTAAATAATATCAAGTACCTACCTACCCTACAGGCAAACAATAGCAAATTTGATGATAAAAAAAATCATTAATAAATAATTATTACAAGAATATTGCCGTCTATGATTACTTTGAAACATGGTGATGATATTTTTCTTTTAGTACCCTCTACCTACCTACTATTCAATTCTTCATTTTAATTCTTTTATCGTTTCTTAGATTTTATACCTACTTTCTTCTTTATTTTAATTTTATTACCTATTCTTTTTATTCTGATGATGCTCTACTCACGTTCTTTACCCACATGTTTAGGGATTACACTTTTTTTCGCATAAATATTTGGAATCGCCCCAGAAAAAAAAACGTAAAAAATGCTTGTATATTTTGTAATAAATTATTATGATATACCTAAGCAAGCACCTACATTGATTATGACAGATTTTTTCGCTCCCACTAAAAAATTTACGGTCTCTTATTATGCTCCATTGACTGACTGTCAGTCGAAATTAATGTTAATGAGCACCTTTATGAGGTAATTTAATATTATTTTCTCTATCATCATGTTTACAATTATGTCTATTGACCGGAAAAGTTCATCAATACCCCCCAAAAATCATTTACTTTACCAAATCCTGAGAAAATTCGTACAGTCAAAAAAAGTCCTTTAAAAATCACGACAGAAAGAAAATGTGTGGGCTGATTCGACAATGAGTTATGCGAGTATTTAGAAAACCAATAAATCAACAATTTTTAATGAAGTTACTGACACCGTGCAATTTTCAAATTATTGACAAGAAAAAAAAAAGAAAGCGGAGCAATTTTGGCTCTAAGCCCTTGAACATGAATTTTCTCTTGGACGACACATTTGTGTCATAAAAAAAGTACACCGCAAAATAAAGTGTATTTTGAGTCCATGTTGTCCTTAAATTTTCTAAAATAGAAGGGTCGGTGCGGCGGGTCAGGCCTATATTTACAAAGAGGAGATTCACAGGGTCGTTTTTTGATACCCTTCAGTTCTCAAGGATGTTGATTTCTTCTTACGAAATCAATCCATGTGGATCTTATTGGAACTTTAAGTCAAACCAAACGATTATTACAGTTTGTATTTGTTCAATGGATCACAATTTGGTATCTGCTTAGGTACATTATCAGTGCATGTTTCCAAAGTAATAACGCTAACAACACACCACGAACTGAATGCAATGACAGATGTCAACTGAGAGAGGTAACGACCCGTAGGGACTAGCACGGATGTTGGTCTATTTTGGGTACACTTAAAGGATTACTATGGTTTTATGATCGTGTTCAGGGTATTGATTGTAAACAATTATGAGCTGCTTTAATGCCACAAAAATGAATGTTGAGAGAAAAACTACCATGATGTGGACTATGGAGGGTTGGTTTTAATGGCATTTCAATTCTAAAATAGAAATCAGACCATATCAACCATTTGTATGTCGTTCGCTATACAAAAACATTAAAAAAAAAAATAATATTGCGGTACTCTTCTAAATGTTTAATATCTAGGCGCACGGCAGTGCGCCAGGCCAAGTTCCGGCCTCAGCACGCCAGTGTGTTATATTACACGAAACATTTTGACGCATTTTTACCCCATCATAACTCCGTTAATTTTCCATGTAATGTCACGAAATTTGGACCATATGTTAAGCTGTACTTGCTTACTATACCTGCGTCTAGCTTTACCGGAAGGGGTAGAAAAAAGGCCTTGAAAATCGCTTATTTTACGACTGACTCACTGATTCACTCATCAAAATTATGAGGCACTTCCTGATGTCGTAGAAACTATAAATTTGGCAGGATAGTAGGTCTTGATGAGTAAGTAGGCTTATTTTACGACTGATTCACTCATCAAAATTATGAGGCACTTCCTGATGTCGTAGAAACTATAAATTTGGCAGGATAGTAGGTCTTGATAAGTAAAGGGAAAAATCTGAACAAGGAAAAACAACAAGAACAACACCACCACCCAGATCCAGCATTTCGGCAGACACGAAAAATTGGGAATGCAGACTTGGCCTTAATTTTCTGATCTCACCACTTTTAAGGGCCGACATTTTAAAATTGTCACTCTCAAACTAACTTTTCCCGCCGGGCACATGAGGTTACACGTGTTTTGTAGTGTGATTGATTATAGGCTGCCATTTTAGAAAAGCTAGATATTGAAAAATATAATTAAAAAAATTATAAATATTCAACTTCGGAGCGGGAACTAAACTGACCTCTGGTTCCCGGCTACCTGCCAGTGTTCCCAGAAATCCATGTTGTTCTAGGTCCTAGTATTGATAGAGCAGTGTCGACTCTTGGAATTTTCATTGGAGATCACTAAATCAGACTTAAACCAAGTGTAAAACTTCAGTTGTCGTGTTAAGGGGGGGGACTTCAGTTTTCTCTGTAGATGCAGGGACTAACAAGAAGAATAATAATATAATGTATAATGTATTCGGTGCAGAATTCGCAGCAGAAAAACCCACAAGAAAGAATTATACAACTCTAAACCTGGTCCCCAAAATTTCTTCAGATTTTACTCCTAACGGTTGAACAGCATCAGTTAAAGATGGACATTTAACATGAGGAAATAATTAGAAAGCTATTCTAAGGGACTTCAGTTTTCTCTGTAGATGCAGGGACTAACAAGAAGAATAATAATATAATGTATTCGGTGCAGAATTCGAAAACCCACAAGAAAGAATTATACAACTCTAAACTTGGTCCCCAAAGTTTCTTCAGATTTTACTCCTAACGGTTGAACAGCATCAGTTAAAGATGGACATTTAACATGAGGAAATAATTAGAAAGCTATTCTAAGAATTCACTTTCGAAGAATACATCACAGAACTATTAGACAGCTATTTCAATGCTCCTGTCAAGAAATGAAACGACTATTGTGCCCGCCACTCGGGCTGATACCATCTTACAGACCACGGGCCTGGGTCTGTCAGACAATGTGGCCGAAAAAGCTTGAGACCTAGGTCTGAGAGATACGTTCCGACTGTCTGACAGACCCAATTCTGTGAGACGGTCTGAGCTTGAGTAACAGGCATAAGAGAGTTATTTCATATCAAGGATACACTGATTCACTTTCGAAGAATACATCACAGAACTATTAGACAGCTATTTCAATGCTCCTGTCAAGAAATGAAACGACTTTTGTGCCCACCACTCGGGCTGATACCATCTTACAGACCGCGGTCTCACGGGCCTGGGTCTGTCAGACAATGTGGCTGAAAAAGCTTGAGACCTAGGTCTGAGAGATACCTTCCGACTGTCTGACAGACCCAATTCTGTGAGACGGTCTGAGCTTGAGTAACAGGCATAAGAGAGTTATTTCATATCAAGGATACACTTCATATATGAAAAGAAATTGTTGTGAAAAGTATACCACACCACTGAGTAATGGAGATTATCACGCTCGAATCGACAGTTCAATGTTTCCTACATCTAAGATGCACCCACCAGTCAGTCTATTCCTGGGGAACTCAGTACCCTATTACCGTATCGTGGTACTAACCTTTAGCTAGAGATAACACGGCCGGAACTCACGCTTATTTTACGACCGACTCACTGATTCACTCATCAAAATTATGAGGCACTTCCTGATGTCGTAGAAACTATAAATTTGGTAGGATAGTAGGTCTTGATGAGTAAGTAAAGGGAAAAATCTGAACAAGGAAAAACAACAAGAACAACACCACCACCACCCAGATCCAGGATCCAGCATTTCGGCAGACACGAAAAATTGGGAATGCAGACTTGGCCTTAATTTTCTGATCTCACCACTTTTAAGGGCCGACATTTTCTGATCGCAGGCTTTCAAATATGGGGAGGACAATGGGGTTGATAGGCAGGATTGTACGAGTTTTAAAAGAGGCACGTTATTCAATAGTCTCGAATTTTTTAAAGATGCTTGATAGAGGGAATCATAACTGCCAAGGGTCTTACCGTCCAGAAAGCGAAGAGAGAAGGAAGACATCAGGATAGGAGAAAGCCAGCCGTTCCGAGAATAACTTCGAAAATTTAAGTTTCCAAGTTGTTTCCGAATTTCAGATGCAGCTGTTGGCATTAATTTCGCTCGAACTTAAACTTGCCTTCCGGCAGTTAAACTCACATTTTGTGTGTGGAGGGCTCTTAGTTATAGGTCCACATATAACTGATAAGAAATTCTAAGGTTCGGTACAGAATTCACCCCAAGCCGCATAGATAGAATCACCCTACAGGAAATGTAAACCTGTGCTAGACCATAGTATGATCTTATCTCGAGTAAGTAAACATCAAAATGATAAGAGGAAACCAAGAGCCGTCTCCGATAATGTCTGATGTCAGTGTGAGGTAGGTCTGAGAAAACGAAGGTGAAATGAATTCTTTTGCTTGTTTGAGAGGAAAAATAAACAATAAAGTGGGACAAACAGCGAAAAATCCCAAATTTGCACGAGGAACGAGAAAAAATATACCAGGCAGTAGTCACTAGGCTGTTCCTCCTCTCTCCTTTATCCTCCTCTTTTAGTGGATATTCCTTTGAAATCCTGGATTAAAACGTAAAGAGCTGATCGCTGATCCAATATTCAGGGCCGGAGCCAGTTTTACAGATGAGTGGATAATGTGCATGTGGTTACAAGACTTGCTACTGAATGTTGTGGTTGAACATTTTGCTTTCTCTGTTCACAGAATATCAACAGAAATACAGCTTGAGAAAAAGAGGCGGGAATAATTCCATTTTCGAGAGGTCGCAGTATGCTCGCCACTCACACTCAGACTGTTTGACTGACCTAGGTCTGATGTAAAGAGGTATCGATATCTAGTAATAAGCCAATTTTATAAAAATAATGAACTTTGTAAAATATATCATCGAAGATATCCAGTGCAATAGAAGGTACAATAAAATTGTCCTTCAAGATATAATCTGAACAGGAATGGCATTGGCTCTTGAATTTTGAGCCTGCTATTGGAAAGGCTTAACATTGGAGCCTACCCTACTTCCCTGTACGTGGCATATTGATCTGCTCTGCACTCTTCAATGCAAAATCAGATTGTGATATTTTCATAGTCCTCTATAGAGTCTATAGCTTCTCTTATCAGATAAATTGAGCTTTTGGATTTAAATTCTAGAAAACTAGAACGAGGTAAACGTGGGTTGACCGACTGATCTAATCCCTAAGTACTATTTTTTTTAGTAGATGGCCGTGCTCTGCACTCTTCAATGCAAAATCAGATTGTGATATTTTCATAGTCCTCTATAGCTTATCTCATCAGATAAATTGAGCTTTTAGATTTAAATTCTAGAAAACTAGAACGAGGTAAACGTGGGTTGACCGACTGATCTAATCCCTAAGTACTATTTTTTTAGTAGATGGCCAGATACACTGAAGAAGTGCAAATCCGCTACATTACATAATTATTATAATTATGTATTTTATAAACACAAACAAGGTAGGGGGTAAGAGAATAAGATGAAAGAGAGAGCTGGAGTGAGGATGATAAAAGAGTAGCAAAGTAGATGGCCAGATACACTGAAGAAGTGCAGATCCGGTACATTACATAATTATTATATGTATTTTATAAACACAAACAAGGTAGGGGGTAAGAGAATAAGATGAAAGAGAGAGCTGGAGTGAGGATGATAAAAGAGTAGCAAACTTATTAAAATATGAAAGAACAAATTTATTCCTAAACACAATCTTTGCAAAAATGGCCTTACAGGTACAAACTTAATGTCGCCATTGAGTCTGTTGAATACTGATCTCAGGACAACTTTCAGTACCTATATGGTGTCGATCGATCGTGTCGACAAGGTGAGTTATAGATTCGTTCCTTTTTATTAAAATATGAAAGAACAAATTTATTCCTAAACACAATCTTTGCAAAAATGGCCTTACAGGTACAAACTTAATGTCGCCATTGAGATTCGAACTGCAGTCTCCGATTCGATCCTCTCTGGGGAAGGCAATCGCATGCCTTGTGCCATCAGGAGACGAACTTTGCCCACAGTCCCGCACATTGGACAGTTCTAAATAAATGCTCTTGTGCTTGACCAAGTGTCAATATGGGCACTCAAATATGGCAATATGGCACAGGCTTATTAACGCCATAATACGATTATGGATGAGATATCCGTAATCCCTAGGCTTCTAATAGATACTACGTGGCTAGGATGACCATAAGTCATGCCTTATAAGAGGTAAGTGGCTCCTTCAATCCTGAGAGAAGGTAATATCCGCAGTGAATTCTTAATGAGAAGAGACCAACTAGTGACTGGGTTGCCAACTTGTCCCCAAATATGGCGGCCTAGGGATGTTTGATTTGCATTATGAGGAGATCCCTGATGAATATTAAAATCTTATTAGTGAGGCAGAAAATAAATCATAATTTATTGATTTGTGGTGAAGTTAAGTAAGAACCTTTTTATCATTTTGTGTGTATCACCAATATTATGGGCAACATGAGGTACCTACTACCTACCTAGCACTCCTATTAAAGGTGTCAGCTGTAGGTCTCACCAATTCTAATTTACCTTTTACCCTGTTAATGGCATCACTGCTCACCGCTAACTTATAGGTAGCTTATCTAATCAATTGCCCTCAAGAGTTCGGGAGCACCCAGAAATTCATACTCAAATTTGAGGAGATGAGTGAGTTATGTACATTATCTCGAAGATATCTGACAAGATAAAGGTTAATATGAAAGACCTCCGTATGTTGGCAGTGAATTTACAATTTACCTACCCAATTGTACCAAGGTATTCCATGTACATATAGGTTCTCTGTACAACGTAGGTACAATTGTACATGTACACTACATATGTACGTACATTAAAGTAATGTATGTACAATTCTCAATTTCTCACTAACAGTACTGCCCCCTAGAATGTTAATGGCACAGAGGTATGCGCCAATATTATCTAATGACATCTTAAAGGCAGAACATTGTCAACATACTAATTCTAATTGATTCGATTATTTATTATTAGTTTATTAGGTTCATTAGTATTGAAGATATGAGCACCTCCTTGTCAGTACACTGTTGTACATACGGAGAACTACTAAAGCTCTTATTCCCAAGAACTCATTTGCGCCCGCTGATCCCAAATGGGAACAAATATATTTGGGGTCAATGGTAAGTTTGTTATGACTATGACATATTTCTGATTTTAACTTTTCCCAGAAAAAAATCCACCAAAAATTAATTTGTGCACAAATGAGTTAAAACGAGCGATCGACACCGATTGTCAAATAAATAAGTACAAGACAACATAATTATATGAATTTGTTGTCAATATTCCACCACAACCTTCCCAGATTTCATGTTACCCAGATATACCTTTTTGTTCTCGTCCAGATCAGATACATATATTTATACATACCTTTATTATATTAAATACCAGCATCCAGCCTACCGGTGATATATCAAGTGCCTGTACTAAACAGAAACAACCATAAGCCTCTTGACTCATAAATTAATAAATTATTGAAAACAACCCATCAAGAGGGTACTTCTGGCGCTACAAATTACACAACAGCTTATGACATCACTGTTCCCACGTCCCTTTCCTTTCAGAAATTTCGTGCCCTGGTTGATACACTATGCTAAATTTTATGTCTTGACTTGGACTCGAACCACTAGCCGTCTGGCTAGGGGACGTTAAACAGAGAGTAGACTAGTGTCTAGCTGTAGGACTATAAACAGGGAGGAGAACAGCTAACCCTAACCAGCCTAGCTAGCTGGCAGTTTTCAAAGGGTTCCTCACGAACAAGCACAAGTTCTCACGATGGTTGACTGCGGTTCAGGACGCGCTAATTAAACATGGCTAGAGTAGAGACCATCACCCCGGTGTATGGCAGAAAAAAAAAAGTATCCTTTCTTCATTCTACCATTAACATATACAGCTAAAGCCGCTACAACCTCAACAACAACAACAACCTCTAGATCCAGAGTCCACCGTGCCAACCTACACCACCTAGGTTATAAATTCTTGTTTCAGACGCTAGGGGTGAGTCCAGGAGACAGAGATCAGCTGGATTCCGTCCTAGTGGCGGCCCTACAGAAGAGAGCCTAGCTAGCTGGTAGTTTTCAAAGGGTTCCTCACGAACAAGCACAAGTTCTCACGATGGTTGACTGCGGTTCAGGGCGAGCTAATTAAACATGGCTAGAGTAGAGACCATCACCCCGGTGTATGGCAGAAAAAAAAAGTATCCTTTCTTCATTCTGCCATCACCATACAGCTAAAGCCGCTACAACCACAACAACAACAACAACCTCTAGATCCAGAGTCCACCGTACCAACCTACACCACCTGGGTTATAAATTCTTGTTTCAGACGCTAGGGGTGAGTCCAGGAGACAGAGATCAGCTGGATTCCGTCCTAGTGGCGGCCCTACAGAAGAGTCTGCTACTTTTTCTTAATCTAAGTAGCCATTTCCAGGTTTGTATAATAATTATGTTCTAGATGTGCAATAAGCAATGAAAAAGGAGTTTGCCTTAATCCAAACCGATCTTATGATCATTTCCGTGGTAAAGCTTGAGTTATGATCATTTCTTTTACAACCTGTATCTATTATTATTCCAGGTACCTCATCTACAGGACGTATCAGTACGGGTAGTGGTACTAGTCTGGGTGATAGTGGTACTCATTCTGATCATGAGGACAGGAAAATCACAGAGGTAAGAAACAATATTGGTAACTTAACCCAGTAGGTAGACATTTTCTCTGAATGGAAAGTTGGCCCTGTTGTGTTATCAGATTCAAGTGAGCTCTGTACCAAAAAGGTTACTGAAAATTTAAAACCCTTTGTGTAATAAAAAAAAAAAAGTAAAAACCACCTTCTTCCTTGGTTCATGTAATCCCAAGCAAAGGGCTATTCAGAAAGACCTTTATCTAAAATGTTCTAATCTTGGCTCTTTCATAATGCTTACTTCTTACCTTCTTATGTAGGTACTCTAAATACTCGTTACTTTCAATACTTACTTACTTACTCAGATACTTCTTTTTGTGCCAATATTAATAAATAGTTCACTCTCCTATTTTTCCCTCCAGACTCACAAAGGACTGCACGCCGCCAGCCTCACTCCGAACAATCATCACTTCTACTCCGACATCCCGTTCATTCCCAAACCAATGCTCACCAAATCCCTCAGCATGGATGAATACAAACACATGGAAAAGCGAGCCCTATGCACCTCCTGTCACGATTATACAAACCTGAGAGCTCCCTTGTTACGCGGTAATTCCTACCAGGAAGACCCAATAGCGGAGGAAGACAATCCTGCAGGAGGAAACGAAGTAGCAATTGCAGAAGTTCACAATACTGTGGTCCACAACAGCACTGTGTCTCATGAGCAAGGATGTAATCATAAAGAAAACTGTAACTGTGGAACTTCAGAGAAGTCAAGCATCACAGCACTGTGGTCCACAACAGCACTGTGTCTCATGAGCAAGGATGTAGTCATAAAGAAAACTGTAACTGTGGAACTTCAGAGAAGTCAAGCAATGAGTGCAATAAAGATATTGGTGTAGATAAGAAAAATATATCCGAAGATGTCAGTTTCCCACTCCCTCCTGTAGAAATTAAGATTAATGTCGCTGACACAAGTAACGAAACCCAAGTGATTCCTGTGAGCATTGAAATGTCAGATGATATTCAGCTCAGCAAACCTGCCAGTGAAGAAAACAAAGATCTCAATGATGTTACTAGTGATCACACGAGGACTAATGTAGATAGTGGTGAGAAAGAACTAAAGGAAGAAATCAGAAAAGAGGAGTATAATATCACGTGCAATGGGAAACATAGAGACGCGTTTGTTATAGAAGCCCAAACAAAAGAAAGTGCAATAGAAGACAAAAGCAAAGTGGAAGAAACTAAACAAACCGAAACATCACAAGAGACAAATGACAACACTGCCCATGCTGATATCAAAACTGTCATCAGTAAATTCAACAGTAAGGATAGCAAAAACAAAGTTCATGAGCTAGCCAATATGTTTGAACATGTGGAAGATCGAAACAAAACCAAAGTAGAACAAGAAGATTTGGATAATTCGTTTGAGAAGGAATTCAAGAATAGCTGTAAGGAAATCAAAAACATCGCTCGAAATTCTTTGATCAAGAATGTGAGTGAAGAACTTGAACCGCTGAAGCGATATGATTCTGAATCTACACTACAGCTGTCTAGGGATGGGATATTCGACTCTTTTTGAATATTCGAATACCACGATTCGATTCTTTTCAAATATTCGACTCAAAGAATCGACTCTAATGCCCATGCTGATATCAAAACTGTCATCAGTAAAATCAACAAGGATAGCAAAAACAAAGTTCATGAGTTGGCCAATATGTTTGAACATGTGGAAGATCTAAACAAAACCAAAGTAGAACAAGAAGATTTGGATAATTCGTTTGAGAAGGAATTCAAGAATAGCTGTAAGGAAATCAAAAACATCGCTCGAAATTCTTTGATCAAGAATGTGAGTGAAGATTTTGAGCTGAATAAAGAACTTGAACCGCTGAAGCGATATGATTCTGAATCTACACTACAGCTGTCTGATGTAGAGACTGAGAGTATACATAGTCAGCAATATGATGTGTCTAGCTATGTTAACATCAATACGTGTAGAACTACCAACTTGTAAAAATTATCGAGAAACAGCTTAGTTAGCTTGGAGGGCGTCTGCCTTGTAGGCGCTAGTTTGCCGGTTCAATTCCAGCCCGGTGCGGATTTCATCCTAAACAGCTATGTTCGTTCTCAGAACGGCTGGCTTTCTCCTATCCTGTCTTCTGTATTTATTATTTCTGCTTAGACACGCTAGTCTGCTAGTATAATTGATGAACTGATTTTATTTTCTCATATTGTATTATTCTGATTAAATTTTCTCACATTGTATTATTTTGTATTTATCTTGTATTTAATTCCCTGCAACTTTTATCATTGTTTATAATATTGACTAATTTAGCCGCTAAATTATTTTTGAAGAGAGTTTTTCCTTGACAATACTACTTGTTAATAGTTTTATCTTTTGCCGTTTGTGGGCACCGTGTAATGATGTAACAAATATTTTGCTATGAGTTTTATTTGTGCAACACTATTTTTCTATTTAAATGTCTATAAATCAGTCTTGTCAAATTTCTTTGCAGGGAAGCAGCGTTAAATTTTGCTCCTGAATAAGTCAAGTTTTGCAGTGGTTTGAGAGTTCGTAGAAGCTTAACCTATCCTTTAGAGCTGTTAGCCCCTACACCTAAGCCTCAGATTGGCCTTTTTGTGTATGGATGGAGTTAAGCTGAATGTGGCTACCTACATCTCCTGAATGAGAAAGATCTTCCACCCAACCACTAAGCGCCTGATCAATCAATTTCGTAGATTCGTAGAAGCTTAACACATCCTTGAGGACTGTTAACCCCTACACCTAAGCCTCAGATTGAGCTTTTTTTGGATGGATGGAGTTAAGCTGAATGCTGGGGTTTACCGATCCGGGATTGAGATTGAACGAGGATTTCCCTATATTTTAATACCCGGGTCAACCTCGGATTGAAAACTTAATCCTGAGAGAATCCACGATGTATGAAAAAATAATAATAATAATAATAATAATAATAATGTCGGAGGATACCATTTCGAATCAACACCGCACGAGTAAGTTAGCCTAATGCTGGGGTTTCGTAGATTCGTAGAAGCTTAACCCATCCTTTAGGGCTGTTAGCCTCTACACCTAAGCCTCTGATTGGGCTTTTTGTGTATGAGTATGGATGGAGTTAAGCTGAATGTGGCTACCTACATCTCCTGAATGAGAAAGATCTTCCACCCAACCACTAAGCGCCTGATCAATCAACCTTACGAAATCATCTCTTCTGTTTTAGCCCTGTTCAACTACGAACATTGGAAACGACTCACAGTGAAAGATCAGGATCCCACCTTTGTAGGAGATGTGCTGGGTATTTCCATGGACATACTGAGTAGATCCTGGCAAAACCAAGCAGACTCCGAGAAAGCTCATTTCTCCATCATACCAAAGAAAATCAAAGTGGTAAGCGAATCTATCTCTTGTATCCAGAGAATACCTTGATGGAAAGGTCGACGCGCTACCAACCAAGCTAACTAGGCTGGCTGGGGTCACTTTTGATCTAGATACTTACCTATTTTGGCTCAAAAGCAGTTGAGAAAATCAGCCCAGTTTACTTTGTCCATTCAGCCGGTATTAATATTTAATAACATCATTCATGATGTTTTGTTTCCCAGAGAGCTTCGGTGTATCATCCGCTAATCATTTGCGTCCTAGTCTCAAGTTGGATGCCCATGAAGACAGAGTCAAATTCTCCTCATTCGGCAAAAAACATGACGATATCACTTCTCCTTGTAGTAAGTTTTTATTATATGTCTGGTTGCTCCCCTCATTTCTCCATCATACCAAAGAAAATCAAAGTGGTAAGCGAATCTATCTCTTGTATCCAGAGAATACCTTGATGGACTCGTGATCTCATATATTTAATAGATCCTCGTTGTCTCAATTGATGCAGGTCGCAATGGATCCACAATTCTCTGTCTTGAGCGTCTCTTTTCCACGTTTTACCCAGAGAATACAACACATGTGCTTAAATACGCTGAAACAAATTGCCCTGAAACCTGAAACACAATCCAAACAGCGCTCTTTGTTTACAAATTCCTTGAAATTCTTTATTATCTAAGGAGTGTTCCCTAAAAGAAAAGTATTACATTGTAATGAAAAGCAGCCCTGATGTAGATTACAGACTTGACACCTTAGACGTAAAAACCATTCATTCATTTATTTATTATTAAATAAACGCAGTATTTTCCTGGTTTTTTAAGGTGATTTTTTCCCCTTTACCTATATTCTATTCTTCACTTCCTAGGGCCAGAACAAGCTGATCATTCTAATGAACGAACCTCTGGAACCCGAGGATCATATCCGAATCAGTGTGGATAAGAATGGACAGAGGATTGAGGTCATGGGCGTGAAGAGGCGAAACCCGTACACATTGCAGTTTGCTATGCCAGGTGAGAATAGACTAGAGATGGGTGAGGACCAAAAGCACATGAATTTATTGAATCTATGTAGCACGAATTGTAACAACGGAGCTCTTATTGTCCTGCTATTGAAGAGAGAAGGAGGACAGGTTAGGAGAAGCCGTTCTGAGAACGAACCTTAACTTTTTAAGATAAAGCCTACTCCGTACGGGAATCGAACCCGCAATCTAGCCATTGAAAGGCAGCTCGCTACATTCCAAACTAACTAGGGTGGCATTCAATTTGCCTGGAAGTCTGGAAAATGCATCAGACCAGCTAGGTATCATTGTTCAACAAGAGTAACTTCCTATTTATTGAATAATAAAATGCTCTGTGGTGTAGTGGTCAAGACGCTCGGGTTCAATCCCAGCCCAGGTATGGAACTTTATCCTTAATATAATTTTAAAACTTGACCACAATAATAGTAGTAGCCTACAGCTGGAATAAAGGGACATTTCAGTCCTATGCGAGGAGTATAGGTAAATATGGACTGTTATTATTATTTATTTACGGGACTAATCCTTTATACAAAAATGACAATAGAAAAAAAATACACTAAAACTAAACAAACACAAACAACAATCAAATACAGTAGAAAAAAAATAATAAAATGAAATATAAAAGGAAAGTACAAAGTAAAAAAGAGTAGGTGCTTAAATTTAATTAAAATTAAAATCGCCGTCATTGGCATTCCTGACCATTCTATTCTATAAATAATGTTTGATTTATTATTTTCAGCGGCTTGTTTACAAATCTCCATCCTAGCCACAGTGTACGTAGAAAAGAACGGAGAAGCCATGGGACATAAACTTGTCAAGTGCGAGAGTCGAATGAGGGAACTGGATCAGCTACTGAAAACCGCGGAGAGTCCTTTGCAATTCTTGTGCCAGGTAAGGAAATAAAATTACCTTTCAGAAATTTCGTGCCCTGGTTGATACACTATGCTAAATTTTATGTCTTGACTTGGACTCGAAC
>NW_007378810.1:33947-84480 GCF_000475195.1 Diaphorina citri
GAGTACAAATTTTTGTCGATGGTGGGATTCGAACCCGGGACCTTAGCCTATATTGGACAAGGCTCCGTTTACATCGAAAAATCAGGTGTGCCACCCTTCAAGCTAACTAGGCTGGCCAACATTGACTACTCAGCAGGTCACTAGGTACTTATTTCAGGCATTCCAGTAAGTTATTATTTAATAAAATAAATAAATGTCTTTTCTTTGTGTTACTATATCACAACTTTGGTGCTCACTGCAGCATTGTAGGATTTTTAGTGGCGGCCCTACAGAAGAATATACCCCCTCACTTCAACCTCCTGCAACCCCACGGCCTACGACACCATTCCAGTAAGTTATTATTTAATAGTATTCTCTAACATTTATTTCTCTTCTTCCTTCAAATTAAGGTGATCCCAAGGGCAAGGTATATCCTTGACAAAGCCATTTGTAACGAGAGTAGCTAGAATTTTTCAGAGTTCATAAAAATTACAAATCATGTTAGTGAAAGTAAATGTGTATTACTGGAACGACTTGTCCTGGCGCACTGCCGGCCGTGTGCTGAGATTCTACTTAAGAGAGTCTGTGAGTCTGTTTAAGTTAAAGAGAGTGTTATTACTCCGATTAGAAAAGAGATCAACACCCTAGGAACATGTGCTTAACGTCAGTCAATCTCTTACTCAATACATCAAACAATTTGCTATTTCTGTTCCGTAGAAAAATATGCTTCGTACCAGGAAATCCAAGTTTCAAGTAAAATTAAGTAGAGCGTAGAGCATCTTTGAGTTAAGAGCAATAGCCTCAGTTACATCCAATTTACGATATTGTGCCGTGATTTTTAAAATTTGTAAGTCTTTGTAAAGTCGCGCGATTCCGCGGTGCTAGGTAACAGTCGCGCTACGGCGCGGCGATTCGAACTTGCGAGAGGCCTTGATCCCACTAATCCTTGCCTTTGAAAGCATTCTCAATGTTTATTTTGAGTCCTACTTTCACAACCTTTGACAAGAGGTTAAAGTTATCTACCTACTCTCTTAGAAATCTTGAACTTTCCTGTAACACCCAGCGAGAATCAAATGAGAATAGTAAACTCTTTGGCTACCACCACACACAAAAAGTCCTCCTACAGGCTTAGGTGTAGGCACCAAAGGTCCCATAGGTGTACTAATTAATAGTATTCTCTAACATTTATTTCTCTTCTTCCTTCAAATTAAGGTGATCCCAAGGGCAAGGTATATCCTTGACAAAGCCCATCCCGGAGTATGTTCATCATCGGATGGGCTATAAGAGACATATAGTTCCCAATAAAGTCCTGGGTCAACACGAGAACATTAGAAAGTAACTCGATGAAATATTTGTAATCGATGGTGGTACTCGAACGGGACCTTCGGCATGGCAAACAAGCGCGTTACCACTGGGCTAACCTTGCAAAAAACATTCAGGCTAGCTCTCCCTCTTCCAAAATTTATATGTATTCCTCTTTTATTTTTTTAAGCTTTCTATTTACACCATAAAATCTCTATTATCTGTTCACGCCAGGTACCGAAGAGTTCCCGACCCTACTCCACTTCGCTGCCAAGTTTGGTCTGGAGAAGCTATGCTGGACCCTACTCGAATGTCCCGGGGGAGAACAAGCCTCCCTGTTGCGCAACGCTGCGCACCTGACTCCATCCGAAATGGCGGACCGATGCGGTCATCATAAGCTGGCGGATGCGCTCAAAGGCCATCTGGTATGTACGTAGCGTTTCCTATTGAACCTCTCAGGCGGAGGCTTTTCTGTGTTGTGACTTTTTTAACGCAAAAACTAATCCTCCCGTGAATAATCTACATAGTACTAACTACTAACGCAAGCATGATGCCATGATATATAGGTACCTACACTACCTACTTTATTTATTTACAGGCTTGCCTTCTTGGTTAGTAATTAAGAGTGCTACATACATGAACTATCCAGATTATAATGGGCAGATATTTTTTGGTTATTATATGTACATATTTATGGCCCCACTGCAAAAAAAGTAATAAATTAGCCCTCATTTTTCTATTTTTGTTTTTCTTTCAGCAAATGACGGAGTTGACAAGCATGTACACTTACCTCAAAGGCATCTCAAATCAACAAGGTACGTTAAAACATGCATAAATGTTTCAAATTCAAATACGTTTGTTTGTTGGTTTCTTTGTTTGTTTACATACATACATATCCTAAGTCGTTCTGTTTGGTGGAACATCATGAAATTTTTGTTGGTTTGTTTACATAAAATGTTCGTACCTATACAACAACTGTTATAACATAAGCCCTATTTCCCCGTATCAGTTCTACAGTGGAAGGCCTTAACTAACATCCTGTTGAGTTCCATTTCGTTTGTATAGGATTAACAGGGCTGTTGAGCTAACTTTTAAGATAACAGACTCTTGGTTGCTTCAAAGAAGATTGGTGAAACCCACCGCTAGCCTTTCATATCAGACCTTGTCACAAGACCCTCATTTGAATTTTCTATATTTTGTGTTTCAGGTTTTAAAAAATGTCTATAAATGATTATATTTTTAGTTACATACCTACGTCTGTATTTACGAATAGTCTTTTCATTTCTAAGGTACTTGCCTATATCTTTTTTTTTTAGTCAAGTAGTCATGCTGGCTTAAATACCTTCTCGTCAGAAATATCGTTCCCCACTTACCCAACTCTAGAAATATAAGGACTCGAACCACCAACCTCCAGACTCCAAATCCAAAGTCCACTGCTCTAACCACTACATTTCTTAGGCCGGTCCTGACCTTAAATCTTCGAAACACACCTAATTATGTCAACTAATGGACTAATAACACAATTGCATGGGTATGATAGATTTATGTCAACTAGTACGTACATAATTGCATATGACAGATTCTCTGTTTCCCACAGACTCTAGACGCTAGATTTCTTAGAGAGTTAATTAACAAGAAGTAGTTATTCAAATCACAGAGCACTTGGTGACCAAGTCTGAACATATTACAGTGTGGGGGTCATAATTCATACAACTGACAGCAAGTGGTACTACTAGCACTCGTCTACGGTCAAGGTCCTAGTTGCTTCTCCAAATTCATAGTCCATTACGCTAACCACTACTCTGTTGAGGTTTGTCCGGACCTTAAATCTTTAAAACACTAACCTAATTATGTCAACTAATAACACAATTGCATGGGTATGATAGATTCATGTCAACTAATAGGTACATAAATGCATATGACAGATTCTCCTCTGCTTCCCACAGACTCTAGACGCTAGATTTCTTAGAGAGTTAATTAACAAGAAGTAGTTATTCAAATCACAGAGCACTAGGTGACCAAGTCTTAACATATTACAGTGTGGGGGTCATAATTCATACAACTGACAGCAAGTGGTACTACTAGCACTCGTCTACGGTCAAGGTCCTAGTTGCTCTTTCAATTCTGAAACAGCGATATGAGGAATTGAGAATATAAGTTTCGATATCAATGAAAAGGCAGCACGCGATTGCCCAGATGGTCACCCAACCGAATACTAACCATGCGAAACGTTGCTTAACTTCAGTGATTCATCGGGAACTGGTACAATCAACGTGCTATCACCCGCCGCGCCGCTAGCTTATCAATAAGTTTAAAACTAGGAGCTTTTTTGACCCATGTAGATTGATGGTACTGACTATCGCAATAGCGATAAAATAGCAAGAGTAGACATTAGACATCCACAATAATATGGTAGAAAAAACAAACATAGGTATCATTGTTCAACAAGAGTAACTTCCTATTTATTGAATAATAAAATGCTCTGTGGTGTAGTGGTCAAGACGCTCGGGTTCAATCCCAGCCCAGGTATGGAACTTTATCCTTAATATAATTTTAAAACTTGACCACAATAATAGTAGTAGCCTACAGCTGGAATAAAGGGACATTTCAGTCCTATGCGAGGAGTATAGGTAAATATGGACTGTTATTATTATTTATTTACGGGACTAATCCTTTATACAAAAATGACAATAGAAAAAAAATACACTAAAACTAAACAAACACAAACAACAATCAAATACAGTAGAAAAAAAATAATAAAATGAAATATAAAAGGAAAGTACAAAGTAAAAAAGAGTAGGTGCTTAAATTTAATTAAAATTAAAATCGCCGTCATTGGCATTCCTGACCATTCTATTCTATAAATATAAGAAGTCACTGTGTGTCTTTACAGAGTGATTGAGTTCCCCTTCCCATATATCCCATAGAGCGGACATGCTATTTTTTATGGAGGCTCATAATACAGTTTATGTCTGTGCCTAATGCTCCTCGCATTGACATATTGAAGTTTTTTAGTCTCTCATATCCGGTAGTTACTGCACTGGCTTCATCATATCGCCCGGTGTTGCAGCCTTGCTCCCGTGCATACTGATCAAGCTTCGCCAATTTTGAAACTTCAAACGTCACTTGTGATTTCCTCTCTGACTAGAAGTGTTTGGGACAGTGTTGGGTGTTTGGGCCCAGTGTTTCTCTGACTAGAAGTGTTCGGGCAAGTACTGGTGTCATCTTTTTTGCCTTCGGAGGAGGATGGATTCAGACTTTTGAGAATTTTTCGTGTTATATTTATTTTTCTGTCCTTGGTTTAGTTTTATTATTTTTAAAAATCTTCGTGATGGGATCCATTTCGGTTTAGACTTTTGAGAATTTTTCGTGGATGGGTTGAGAGTTTTGAGAATTTTTCGTGTTATATTTATTTTTCTGTCCTTGGTTTAGTTTTATTATTTTTAAAAATCTTCGTGATGGGATCCATTTCGAGAAATCATTCTTTGGAAGATATAATATGTGAGTATAAATTTGTATAATTTTATTTTGAAAATAATAAATTAGGTAGGTATTTGTAATAAAACACCAATTATTATCGGAAGAGAATATTATGTTCTTTATAACACTTTGAAATTTACACATAAATTAAAACAATAAATGAATTTTAGATCAGGTGTTGTGGACTATATTTCCGTCGCTCTTCACATTCTTAAATCTTAATTGAAGGTGTGCAATTGTGATGTGAGTTGTCGGAAGCATTATTTTGATTTCTAGAGGCAACTCCTGGCCCAATTATAATGGATAAACTTCACTGGTGATAGTGGGTGTTTGTAGGAAAATCGTCCTAAACAATTACTGGAATGTCGAAAGAAAAGCCCCCATTTTTTGTAACGATAGTAGCTAGAAATTTTCAGAGTTCTTAAAAATTACAAATCATGTTATTGGAAAGTCTGTGAGTCTGTTCAAGTTAAAGAGTGTGTTATTACTCCGATTAGAAAAGAGATCAACACCCTAGGAACATGTGCTTAACGTCAGTCAATCTCTTACTCAATACATCAAACAATAGGTGCTTAAATTTAATTAAAATTAAAATCGCCGTCATTGGCATTCCTGACCATTCTATTCTATAAATAATGTTTGATTTATTATTTTCAGCGGCTTGTTTACAAATCTCCATCCTAGCCACAGTGTACGTAGAAAAGAACGGAGAAGCCATGGGACATAAACTTGTCAAGTGCGAGAGTCGAATGAGGGAACTGGATCAGCTACTGAAAACCGCGGAGAGTCCTTTGCAATTCTTGTGCCAGGTAAGGAAATAAAATTACTTTCAGAAATTTCGTGCCCTGGTTGTTACACTATGCTAAATTTTATGTCTTGACTTGGACTCGAACGTTTCGAACCACTAGCCGTCTGGCTAGGGGACGTTAAACAGAGAGTAGACTAGTGTCTAGCTGTAGGACTATAAACAGGGAGGAGAACAGCCGTAAGTCAAAAGAACACTTTCAAATTTTTAATGGTCCTCACAAGGCTTAGTGAAACACGAAACACGGAGCAATAGTAACACAATTGGTCAAACCATTACCATCCTTACCCAACGTTGCTTAACCTCAGTGATCCTATGGGAAACCGGAGCGTAGTCAAATCGGATCTTCAGTCCGCCATAAATCTGCTGAGTCAAACCATTTCCAATTCTAATGACTGAAAATGAAACTTATTTTTCCTCAGATGCTGCAGAGAATGGACACAAAGCAAATAGTGACGGCATTTCAGCTGCTACCAGACCCATCAGTAGTCTCAGTCTACATAGTTCCTCCAGTAAGTAAAAATCTGCTACTTTTTCTTAAGTAGCCATTTCCAGGTTTGTATAATGATTATGTTCTAGATGTGCAGTAAGCAATGAAAAAGGAGTTTGCCTAAATCTAAACCGATCTTATGATCATTTCCGTGGCAAAGCTTGAGTTATGATCATTTCTCCTAATTTACAACCTGTATCTATTATTATTCCAGGTACCTCATCTACAGGACGTATCAGTACGGGTAGTGGTACTAGTCTGGGTGATAGTGGTACTCATTCTGATCATGAGGACAGGAAAATCACAGAGGTAAGAAACAATATTGGTAACTTAACCCAGTAGGTAGACATTTTGTCTGAATGGAAAGTTGGCTCTGTTGTGTTATCAGATTCAAGTGAGCTCTGTACCAAAAAGGTTATTGAAAAATTGAAACCCTTTTCTTGGTTCATGTAATCCCAAGCAAAGGGTCTTTCAGAGAGACCTTTTATCTAAAATGTTCTAATCTTGGCTCTTTCATAATTCTTACTTCTTACCTTCTTATGTAGGTACTTTAAATACTCGGTACTTTCAATACTTTACTTACTTACTTACTTAGGTACTTCTTTTTGTGGCAATATTAATAAATAGTTACTATCCTATTTTTTCCCTCCAGACTCACAAAGGAATACACGCCGCCAGCCTCACTCCGAACAATCATCACTTCTACTCCGATATCCCGTTCATTCCCAAACCAATGCTCACCAAATCCCTCAGCATAGATGAATACAAACACATGGAAAAGCGAGCCCTATGCACCTCCTGTCACGATTATACAAATCTGAGAGCTCCCTTGTTACGCGGTAATTCCTACCAGGAAGACCCAATAGCGGAGGAAGACCATCCTGCAGGAGGAAACGAAGTAGCAATTGCAGAAGTCCACAGCACTGTGGTCCACAACAGCACTGTGTCTCATGAGCAAGGATGTAATCATAAAGAAAACTGTAACTGTGGAACTTCAGAGAAGTCAAGCATATTATCCGTTCAGGATAAAATCCGCCCCGGGCGGGAATCGAACCCGCGGACTAGCGCTTTCTTTTTTTTAGTCAAGTAGTCATGCTGACTTAAATACTCGTCAGAAATATCGTTCCCCACTTACCAACTCTAGAAATATAAGGACTCGAACCACCAACCTCCAGACTCCAAATCCAAAGTCCACTGCTCTAACCACTACATTTCTTAGGCCGGTCCTGACCTTAAATCTTCGAAATACACCTAATTATGTCAACTAATGGACTAATAACACAATTGCATGGGTATGATAGATTCATGTCAACTAGTACGTACATAATTGCATATGACAGATTCTCCTCTGTTTCCCACAGACTCTAGACGCTAGATTTCTTAGAGAGTTAATTAACAAGAAGTAGTTATTCAAATCACAGGGCTCTAGGTGACCAAGTCTCAACATATTACAGTGTGGGGGTCATAATTCATACAACTGACGGCAAGCGGTACTACTAGCACTCGTCTACGGTCAAGGTCCTGCTTGCTCTTTCAATTCTGAAACAGCGATATGAGGAATTGAGAATATAAGTTTCGATATCAATGAAAAGGCAGCACGCGATTACCCAGATGGTCACCCAACCGGATACTAACCACGCGAAACGTTGCTTAACTTCAGTGATTCATCGGGAACTGGTACATTCAACGTGCTGTCACCCGCCGCGCCGCTAGCTTATCAATAAGTTTAAAACTAGGAGCTTTTTTTGACCCATGTGGATTGATGGTACTGACTATCGCAATAGCGATAAAATAGCAAGAGTAGACATTAGACATCCACAATAATATGGTAGAAAAAACAAACATCCTTTCTTTATTCTGCCATCACCATTCGGCTACAGCTGAAGCCGCTACAACAACAGTTTACCCGAAGTAAACTCCCACTCCAATTTACCCGAAGAAGTTGTCAAAACACGGTTTACACTTCTGAGAGATTTAACCTCTGGTACCAGAAGCACGGAGGATTTCTTTTGTTGCAAAGCACGGACAGATAGCTAAAATATTACCTAAAGTTCACCATACACAAAAAACCTAATCTAAGGTTTAGGGGCTAGACCGCCGGACCGCCCTAAAGGATGAGTTGAGCTTCTACGAATCTATATACCTAAAGTTCACGCGGGGAGTGAAAGACCTGAGAAGAACCGTTCGGATTTAGATTTTGTTGATCACACATTAACATGATTATTAATAAGTCGTAAAACTTGCTTGCTGTGATATAGACTTGTAGAGCTTTAACATTAACATAAAAATAGTCGCATACATAGGAGATACAAAGACCGAAACCTTAGGCCAGCCACTCACAGATAGAGCCAATTAGCTTATTATAGGTGGCCCTATAAATTTAATTGGTATATCTTACTTTTTAGGAATGTTTTGGGATACAATGAAGAACCGGGACCTGATTGGTTGAGCTGGACAAAGAACCAGATTTGTAATCCAAACAAATATGACACTTGCGGTTTACTTCCGAGATGTTGACCCATTCATACCAGAAGGATGGTCGGTACTCAAAAAGAGCTACTCAATTGTCCTCAATAGGCTGAGTGTACCCTGAACTCCAAGCATAGATAGGCTGACCATACGTCCCGCTTTCGGCGGGACAGTCCCGCTTTGGAGCCTCTGGTCCCGCTGTCCCGAGAAATCCTCTGGGGACGCTAAAATGTCCCGCTTTCGCCCAAAGTCCCGATATTGTCCCGCTTTAGCTGGTCCGAACCTAATATTATCATTGAGAGCAATGAGCTCGGAAAGTTCACCATACACAAAAAACCTAATCTAAGGCTTAGGTTTAGGGACTGTAGGGGCTAGACAGCCCTAAAGGATGAGTTCAGCTTCTACGAATCTATGAATTCAAAATGACCTGATTAGATTTTTTTGTGACTTTAGGTTTTTGCAGTGCAATAGTCCTAATCTAAAATGGACGCGGCACATCAGGGATCTGGAAGAGACCGCCTTAACATAAAAAAATAGGTCTTAGGTTTAGGGGCTAGACCGCCCTAAAGGGTGAGTCAAGCTTCTACGAATCTACCTATAAAGTTCACGCGGGGAGTGAAAGACCTGATAAGAACCGTTCGGATTTAGATTTTGTTGATCACACATTAACATGATTATTAATAAGTCGTAAAACTTGCTTGCTGTGATATAGACTTGTAGAGCTTTAACATTAACATAAAAATAGTCGCATACATAGGAGATACAAAGACCGAAACCTTAGGCAAGCCACTCACAAATAGAGCCAATTAGCTTATTATAGGTGGCCCTATAAATTTAATTGGTATATCTTACTTTTTGGGATACAATGAAGAACCGGGACCTGATTGGTTGAGCTGGACAAAGAACCAGATTTGTAATCCAAACAAATATGACACTTGCGGTTTACTTCCGAGATGTTGACCCATTCATACCAGAAGGATGGTCGGTACTCAAAAAGAGCTACTCAATGACTCAATTGTCCTCAATAGGCTGAGTGCACCCTGAACTCCAAGCATAGAGCCGAAAAAACCTGAAGCTGGTGGGCGCATCAATTCAATTTCAGGGGGTTGCCAACCCCTGCTCTAAGCAGTAACAAGTTGAAATAATAGAACTCAAATCGTTCCCTCTGAACCCTGATGTTTGGGCAGCGAACCCCTTACAAATGGTTAAGATTGAGTTGTTATAGGTAAAGATTTTATCACTATGCACCCCCGTTGACACTTGGTTAACTTCAAGATACGAGAATCTAAGCATTTGTTGAAACTCCTGGATTAATCGACTTAGATGAATCGACCTGGATTAATCGACTTGAACCCTTTCTACTCTGGGTTTCGAACCGAAAACTTGAAGATCTTTGTCTCAAGTTGAGATTTTCCCTAGAACGATATATCTAACGATAATCTCATCCATCATATTCCAATATGTTTCTCCCCCCGTATTCCTTATGTTTCTCTCAAATCTTATCGATTTCTCACGTCTTTCTTGAGGAACCCTACTGAGTATTCTTCAATAGTCGATTCCATCTAATCAATCTAATGTGTTCAGAATATTATGGATGTACTGTTACTCCCCATTCACCTGTATACCTATAGCCTGTAGATATATGGGTTATTATATTCGATGTGTGTGTCTGTGACAAATATATCATAGGCACTCACAATAGATCGGTGAAGTAAAGAAGCTTCGAGTTTCTCCATTTCCAGAACAGGATGTATTAGAAAACAAGAAGGTATGTGCCTAGATGTCCTAGGTCTAGGCTGGCTTGTAGGGGCACCGGGCACCCAATTTAGGTAGGCCTCTTTGTATATTGATATTGTATAATGCTATTACCGGTTTTGTGATTATTTTTTTATTTTTTATCCGAGCCCTTCTTAAACCGAACCTTATCTGTTTGGGATAAAATCGCAGTCTCTTTCTAAAGCTGTGTCCACACATAGTCGACTGAAACCGTACATTACCTTGACAACATAGATAAACCTCGGTGATCGACCATCTATCGATGTGGTCGACTATATGTGGAAATGTGGAGTGTGGACACAACTTGAGATGAGTGTCTCTCTATCGGACGGTAGTAGGTATTAGATATGTGGGATGTGGGCACCTATGTATTTACCTACCTATCATTAAATGATAGAAACGTTTATTTCTATTACCAGTATTACCCGTAAGTTTCCCCAAGATAAACCTTCATCACATGTGCTACCTACGCCCAGGGCCGTATCCAGGATTTTCTCAAGGGGGGGGGATGGATGCTCCAAATTTTCGGAGTCTGGCCTACAGTAAAGGATAAAAATTAAGCTCAAGGGGGGGGAGGAGGCTCGGCCCCCGCCTAAGTACGGTTCTACCTACACCTTGTATAATTCAGCCTGTATGTGGCACATTCGAGCATCACCAGCGTCAGAGACACCGCTCGTACCATGTGCAACTCAATTGCCTATTCTTATTTCGTTTAGAAAGTTGAGAGTCGCGGTAGAGCTACGTAAAGCTCTATGTATGGACCTGGGTGAGGTAACTCACTTGAGAGAGTGACTCATTCCAAAGAATCTTCGTGCCCCTACAAGCCAGCCTAGACCTAGGATATCTAGGCACATACCTTCTTGTTTTCTAATACATCCTGTTCTGGAAATGGAGAAACTCCAAGATGCTTCTTTACTTCACCGATCTATTGTGAGTGCCTATGATATATTTGTCACAGACACACACATCGAATAATAACCCATATATCTACAGGCTATAGGTATACAGGTGAATGGGGAGTAACAGTACATCCATAATATTCTGAACACATTAGATGGAATTGACTATTGAAGAATACTCAGTAGGGTTCCTCAAGAAAGACGTGAGAAATCGATAAGATTTGAGAGAAACATAAGGAATACGGGGGGAGAAACATATTGGAATATGATGGATGAGATTATCGTTAGATATATCGTTCTAGGGAAAATCTCAACTTGAGACAAAGATCTTCAAGTTTTCGGTTCGAAACCCAGAGTAGAAAGGGTTCAAGTCGATTAATCCAGGTCGATTCATCTAAGTCGATTAATCCAGGAGTTTCAACAAATGCTTAGATTCTCGTATCTCGGGGGGAGAAACATATTCGAATATGATGGATGAGATTATCGTTAAATCGTTCTAGGGAAAATCTCAACTTGAGACAAAGATCTTCAAGTTTTCGGTTCGAAACCCAGATTAGAAAGGGTTCAAGTCGATTAATCCAGGTCGATTCATCTAAGTCGATTAATCCAGGAGTTTCAACAAATGCTTAGATTCTCGTATCTTGAAGTTAACCAAGTGTCAACGGGGGTGCATAGTGATAAAATCTTTACCTATAACAACTCAATCTTAACCATTTGTAAGGGGTTCGCTGCCCAAACATCAGGGTTCAGAGGGAACGATTTGAGTTCTATTATTTCAACTTGTTACTGCTTAGAGCAGGGGTTGGCAACCCCCTGAAATTGAATTGATGCGCCCACCAGCTTCAGGTTTTTTCGGCTCTATGCTTGGAGTTCAGGGTGCACTCAGCCTATTGAGGACAATTGAGTCATTGAGTAGCTCTTTTTGAGTACCGACCATCCTTCTGGTATGAATGGGTCAACATCTCGGAAGTAAACCGCAAGTGTCATATTTGTTTTATGCTTGGAGTTCAGGGTACACTCAGCCTATTGAGGACAATTGAGTAGCTCTTTTTGAGTACCGACCATCCTTCTGGTATGAATGGGTCAACATCTCGGAAGTAAACCGCAAGTGTCATATTTGTTTGGATTACAAATCTGGTTCTTTGTCCAGCTCAACCAATCAGGTCCCGGTTCTTCATTGTATCCCAAAAAGTAAGATATACCAATTAAATTTATAGGGCCACCTATAATAAGCTAATTGGCTCTATTTGTGAGTGGCTTGCCTAAGGTTTCGGTCTTTGTATCTCCTATGTATGCGACTATTTTTATGTTAATGTTAAAGCTCTACAAGTCTATATCACAGCAAGCATCTACGTTGTACACAGCTAGGTTAGTACCTACCTATCAGTACCAGTTACCACCTATTCCTCATCAGGAAGTTAGTACCTACTTATTCCTTATGACCCCTCCTAATGTGACTTACACTGTTTTGACTCCTATATGAAGTAGGTAGATCTAATATTTGATTATTCAAATTCTATAACCGACCGCCACCGACAAGACATGAAGCCATGGATTGATTCCAAGTACCTACCAGGAACCGGTTCATGGTTTGGCCTCTGCCCGTTAAGTTACGGGAAAACACTTCTTGTCCTTCTGGAAGTTCCGACTGAACTTAGTTAGCTCTTTTCACTTTTCGCGCAGCAAAAATTGACATTTCTTCTGATGAAGATCAAGGTTTTTCGTTCTCAATTTTTTGGAACAAGTCAGCAAGTTTAGTGTTCTGGACTACCTATTTCTTGTGGGGTGCAATAGTTCTACATACTTGACTCCGCACACAGCAATTTTGTCACAAAAGACCCCCATTTCAATGTAATGTAATGTGGTAGGTACCTAATTACCTTTCTAGCTTTCTACCCTACGTGCAATGTCGCAAAATTACTTTTGAAAAATCCTGTGGTTGTGAATATCCTGTTTTGTCCTGTTTGTCCACAATTGACAGAAGGAATGACAATCTTTAAAATATTTTTATGATTTCTTTGAGAACATGACATAACCCCTCTCAAGTCTCAGGTCCCCCAACAATTTTTTCATACATCCTGAGCCTGGTCCATCCATAGAGGTTCTTTCAATACACGCTAGAAATCTATAGGGGACAGCTAGCGACTAGTAAGATACCTGCCGTACACCAAGTTCTTCTGACCAGAGAGTTCAATCCCCTCTTATTGGCTGAGGACTCATTCACTTGTAACGTTGCTAGAATACAAGAATTCTTCGAGACTCCAGTCTTCAGTTGAACTTCTTCAGTGCATTATCTTGGATACGTGTGTTTCACCTTTTCAACTTTCTCTCGTGTGGTTTTCTAAATAGTTTTTTCTTTTGTAAAATTTCCGGTGTTTTCAATTCGTGCTTTTTTTTCGTTTCCGCAGAAGTGTTTCGTGTTTTTCAAGTGCTAAACTGGTGACAAATTCTGCAGGAGCCTTTGTGAATTTCATCCGCTACAAAAAAAAGGACCGATATTTTTTTAAAGGTAAGAAGAATCATGTTCATTTTATTTTTGCCTTGCATGAATCATGAATTTCATCGGAAAAAAATTGTTCCCTTAAGGAAGACAGAATCTGTCTGGAATTTCCCAAGAAATTTTAGTTCGTCTACCTATTGGTTTGTTAACTTTGCCTACAAAGTTGAAAGACTTGGGTTAAAACAAGCGAGTCATTTTCAGGGGGGGTTAAGTACCTACCTACCTAAGATTTATTCTCCATAATATTGCTGTCTTATCAAAAGCTCTTGGGAAATCGTGTAAAATAAAATACCTACGTAAAAACAAACATCCTTTCTTTATTCTGCCATCACCATTCGGCTACAGCTGAAGCCGCTACAACAGCAGTTTACCCGAAGTAAACTCCCACTCCAATTTATACCCGAAGAAGTTGTCAAAACACGGTTTACGGGTTTACACTTCTGAGAGATTTAACCTCTAGTACCAGAAGCACGGAGGATTTCTTTCGTTGCAAAGCACGGACAGACAGCTAAAATATTACCTAAAGTTCACCATACACAAAAAACCTAATCTAAGGCTTAGGTTTAGGGACTGTAGGGGCTAGACAGCCCTAAAGGATGAGTTCAGCTTCTACGAATCTATGAATTCAAAATGACCTGATTAGATTTTTTTGTGACTTTAGGTTTTTGCAGTGCAATAGTCCTAATCTAAAATGGACGCGGCACATCAGGGATCTGGAAGAGACCGCCTTAACATAAAAAAATAGGTCTTAGGTTTAGGGGCTAGACCGCCCTAAAGGGTGAGTCAAGCTTCTACGAATCTACCTATAAAGTTCACGCGGGGAGTGAAAGACCTGATAAGAACCGTTCGGATTTAGATTTTGTTGATCACACATTAACATGATTATTAATAAGTCGTAAAACTTGCTTGCTGTGATATAGACTTGATTTTTGCCTTGCATGAATCATAAATTTCATCGGAAAAAAATTGTTCCCTTAAGGAAGACAGAATCTGTCTGGAATTTCCCAAGAAATTTTGGTTCGTCTACCTATTGGTTTGTTTGCTTTGCCTACAAATTTGAAAGACTTGGCTTAAAACAAGTGAGTCATTTTCAGGGGGGTTAAGTACCTACCTACCTACCTAAGATTTATTCTCCATAATATTGCTGTCTTATCAAAAGCTCTTGGGAAATCGTGTAAAATAAAATACCTACGTAAACATGTAAACAAGCTTAGGTTGCATGTAGCACAAAACCGGTCTTAATTAGGTTAGGTACTAGAGGTACCTACTCATTTTCCAGATATTCTGAAAGAATCTAATCTTCTCGAGGACAGCTTCTCGTTGTAGGATTCTTGTAATTTCACAGGGGGTAATAGCTTCCAGGGTGTATATCTAAGCAAACCTGCATGCTGCATGCAACCACCTGAAGATTGCTTGCATGTAAGTAGGTATTTCAACTCCTGCGGTTTTACCCCTGAAAATTAATTCTTTGGAAAAGTGTTAAATGTGTTCCAAGTAAAGTGTTTTGGTAGTTGTCATTGTTGGTGGCAATGTTGGCATTTCCAAGTTGTACTTTACAGTGTTACCATTCAGGTATCTAAAATAAGAACTTGAACTTTGACCCGAGGGGTTGGCTGCATGAGAAACTGTTCTGAAAGTTCCAACACAATACCAATGCTTTGTGCTAGCCTTGAATTTGCATGTCTGTTGTTTTGTTCCTTAGCTTAGTTCTGCAAGTATCTCTCTTATCTGCATCATATCTTCTAGATATAGACTGTGGTTGTAGCTAGATTGATCTCATTCTGCAACACCTTTATTCTGTACATTCCTCCAGGTTCTTTGCTTGGCTACTAACTTTCCATAGTACAACCATGGGACCTTGGCAGCTATAGCGGCTGGCCTGGGACATTTTAGAAGGTTTGTGTTATTGCTGCACCCTGCACCTAGATATGCAATGATATTTGTAAACCAACTTGTGTGTTTTTTCGACAGGCCAAAAGCCTTTAAAAGGAAAGGCAAGTAATAGTGGTGTGCAATAGTCCTACATACTTGACTCCGCACACAGCGATTTCGTCAGAAAAGACCCCCATTTCAATGTAATGTAATGTGGTAGGTACCTAATTACCTTTCTAGCTTTCTACCCAACGTGCAATGTCGCAAAATTACTTTTGAAAAATCCTGTGGTTGTGAATATCCTGTTTTGTCCAGAATTGACAGAAGGAATGACAATCTTTAAAATATTTTCATGATTTCTTTGAGAACATGACATAACCCCTCTCAAGTCTCAGGTCCCCCAACAATTTTTTCATACATCCTGAGCCTGGTCCATCCATTTTTTTTTTTTTTCTTCTAATTCTAGCCTCATGTGACGTAGATCCAAAGAAAATATGATCTCTGAAGATTATTAGAAATCAGAATAGGTAAGATAATGAACGTATCTACTCTATTTAGATAAAGAACTTTAAACTCTTAACAAGCTCATTTCTAAAAGCTCGGAATTCCTAGGTCCTTCAAAATAAAGTGAGCCGATAAAACACCCTGTATGTACCTGTTATCCTGATAGAAACGCCAGGATAGAAATGCAGGTGCGTGAGGGAAGACCCTCCCTAATAAACAATTTGTAGGTATTTGGATAAAGGAATTCGTGTTAGGGGAGGCATTCATCAGTTGTATACCATTTTCAACATTCTTCATATCAATACCTTCAGCCTTCATGGTACCATTCTACCTTTCATGAAATCCGAACGTCTAATTTGAAATCTTGTTTCCTCTTAAGCTGTAATATTGGGAGCTATGCTGGAATTCTAGAAAAATGTTGGGCAGCGAAGCAGCGAACCCGTTACAGGTAAATAAGATTGAGTTGTTATAGGTAAAGATTTTATCACTATGCACCCCCGTTGACACTTGGTTAACTTCAAGATACGAGAATCTAAGCCTTTGTTAAAACTCCTGGATTAATCGACTTGATGAATCGACCTGGATTAATCGACTTGAACCCTCTCTAATCTGGGTTTCGAACCGAAAACTTCAAGATCTTTGTCTCAAGTTGAGATTTTCCCTAGAACGATCTAACGATAATCTCATCCATCATATTCCAATATGTTTCTCCCCCCATATTCCTTGTTTCTCTCAAATCTTATCGATTTCTCACGTCTTTCTTGAGGAACCCTACTGAGTATTCTTCAATAGTCAATTCCATCTACTAGAAAAATCTAAAATTTGAAGAACCTGTTTGATGTATAAAGTGGCCCCAAATACCCTATGTAATGTTTTGACTTTGAAAGTTTTGCAGACCAAATATTAGGCATAGGAAGCTAGGTAGGTACCTCATTTCTTACACGGACTCTCCAGTTTTCTTAGTAAAGGTGTAAAAAAATAATAATTTCGAAGCAAAAATTGTGCAGTCCCCTTTTGATTCCGGATAATACCCTATGTAATGTTTTGACTTTGAAAGTTTTGCATTTTGCAGACCAAACATTAGGCATAGGAAGCTAGGTAGGTACCTCATTTCTTGTTCTACCTACACGGACTCTCCAGTTTTCTTAGTAAAGGTGTAAAAAAATAATAATTTCGAAGCAAAAATTGTGCAGTCCCCTTTTGATTCCGGATCAAATCTATTAATATTTTCATAAATTTATCTTTGGGTGATAATCAAACAACTTATTGAATATTGGGCGATGGACGAGGGTCAGAAATATTTCGAGGATTAGAGGTAAAGTGTTTGTACCTACTAATGAACAAAGCTGCTCAAAATCCCCTATAATTACGATCCCCATTACGAGTAACGGGACTGTGTTATATTTTGGTTTCATGTAAACAAGCTTAGGTTAGGTTGCATGTAGCACAAAACCGGTCTAAATTAGGTTAGGTACTAGAGGTACCTACTCATTTTCCAGATATTTTGAAAGAACCTAATCTTCTCGAGGACAGCTTTTCGTTGTAGGATTCTTGTAATTTCACAGGGGATAATAGCTTCCAGGGTGTATATCTAAGCAAACCTGCATGCTGCATGCAACCACCTGAAGATTACTTGCATGTAAGTATTTCAACTCCTGCGTTTTTACCCCTGAAAATTAATTCTTTGGTAGTGTTAAATGTGTTCCAAGTAAAGTGTTTTGGTAGTTGTCATTGTTGGTGCCAATGTTGGCATTTCCAAGTTGTACTTTACAGTGTTACCATTCAGGTATCTAAAATAAGAACTTGAACTTTGACCCGAAGGGTTGGCTGCATGAGAAACTGTTCTGAAAGTTCCAACACAATACCAATGCTTTGTGCTAGCCTTGAATTTGCATGTCTGTTGTTCTGTTCCTTAGCTTAGTTCTGCAAGTATCTCTCTTATCTGCATCATATCTTCTAGACTTCTAGATATAGACTGACTAGACTGTGGTTGTAGCTAGATTGATCTCATTCTGCAACACCTTTATTCTGTACATTCCTCCAGGTTCTTTGCTTGGCTACTAACTTTCCATAGGTACAACCATGGGACCTTGGCAGCTATAGCGGCTGGCCTGGGACATTTTAGAAGGTTTGTGTTATTGCTGCACCTAGATATGCAATGATATTTGTAAACCAACTTGTGTGTTTTTTCGACAGGCCAAAAGCCTTTAAAAGGAAAGGCAAGTAATATTATGAACTTGTTAGGTATCTCTTTCTAATTGTAGCCTCATGTGACGTAGATCCAAGGAAAATATGATCTCTGCAGATTATTAGAAGTCAAAATAGGTACGATAATGAATCAGATCTCTACATATAGGGAGGAAGGTAGGTAGGTATCTACTCTATTTAGATAAAGAACAGAACTTTAAACTCTTAACAAGCACATTTCTAAAAGCGAGCCGATAAAACACCCTGTATGTACCTGTTATCCTGATAGAAAGGCCAGGATAGAAATGCAGGTGCGTGAGGGAAGACCCTCCCTAAAAGGAGTTTTGATATTCAACCTACAAGTAAAAGACAATTTATTCTACGAGTATTCTAGCTACATTTATGAAAATACCTGCTTTATAAATGGTAGATGTAGATATTAGGTACCTACTAATTAAGTGACTAATAGGTACACAGGTATTTCCGAGTCAAATATCAGACTTACTTGCTTGACTGGATAAATTAGTAATATCCACATTGTTTTTTGTAACATTAACTCGTGATTTACATTATTTTCTGATTTTACATTTCATTTACATCTTGTACTTAGCTAGTGCTTTCCCCAATGATATTTGCATGTATTTATCATACATGATCTGGCAAGTCAACTGTAGATGTCTTCCGTGAATGATAACAGAAAACAGCTATGAATATCTCTAACATAATGTAGTCTTCGGTATCTTTTACGTTCGTATAAATTAATGGTTAAACTCTTGGTTAAAAAAGTGTAGTTATTCGATCAATTTGACCTTTCTTTTATTTCGAACCACTTGGAACACAAGAACATAAAAAAAGAACAAACATATCCGCCAAATAAATTTGAGAAAGTTAGAGCGAGCGCCAAATTCGGATACCGAGCTAAAATGTTTCAATTTAATCTTCACAAATCATGACAGAGGCTTGGGGCTAAGTTCTCAAATGTACACGAGTAGTTACTTCTGTTTGAAGTTTTAATAACGTAGGTAGGATATGCGAAGTCAAATTGATTGGGCCATTTTTTAGCAATAAATTTTCTTTTCGAGGATCATTATTAGACTTTCTTTTAAACATGGTCTTTGTATCTTGGGGTTTTAGATTCTTTTAGAAAATGAGCTGCTCCTTCAATAGCTACAATTTTCCACTTGGTATTATCCTACCTTTATCAAAATTTCAGTTAAACCATTAGACAAAGTAAAAAATATTCTCGTAAGTAGGGCCCATAGCTAATTATAATTCTACAAGTTTACAGACCTCTGCTCCATATAAATTCTCCAGCTTTTACTTAGAAATCTGGAAAAACCACTCGACTGTTCTCAAAATGTCAAAGCCGAACATATTTCTAGCCTTTAGAGGAATACAATGGCCACCTATCCCACATAACCAAATTATCCCAACCCCGCTAGAATCCGGATCGTACAAGCCCAAAATAATCCTAGGATTGAAAAAGTCGGATTCTATCCACCTTCTAGCAGGATAATGAAATTTTGGATAGGTAAAACGGATTCTATCCCTGTAAAAACGCGATTGCAGTATCCTAGGATCCAACAAACTGGATTCTATCGAAGTATCACTAGCATCTTTGGGCTGCCATCAGCCTCGTGAGGACAATAAAGATGGGGAGTTTGTTTCCTGCGGAAGTTACCTTCTGAATTTTACTGAGTACCTCCAAGTTCAACAATTTATCTCATCTGTGCCGCAGGCACCCAAGAATGGAGCGTTTCCACTCACTCAGCATTTGAAGATTCTTCGGCTTTGTTCAACGTTCATCTTGGAGTAGGTAGGTAGGTAGGTAGGTATTTGTTCGAAATCTGTATGACAAATAGACACAGTTTAGAATTCAGATATTGGATATTACGACGTTCTCTACACCACACCTAGGAACCTAGAAGTCCTATAATAGAACTTAGGAATGGTGTTCGTTAATTCGTTTTTGAGAATTTTGAGTCTACGAACGCTTGAGGTCACAGAGGTGGCCGAGAGCCAAGAGGAATACATTGGCCACCTATCCCACATAACAAATTATCCCAACCCCGCTAGAATCCGGATTGTACAAGCCCGAAATAATCCTAGGATTGAAAAAATCGAATTCTATCCAGCTTCTAGCAGGATAATGAAATTTTGGATAGGTAAAACGTAAAACGGATTCTATCCCTGTAGAAACGCGATTTCAGTATCCTAGGATACAACAAACCGGATTCTATCGAAGTATCACTAGCATCTTTGGGCTGCCATCAGCCTCGTGAGGACAATAAAGACGGGGAGTTCGTTTCCTGCGGAAGTTACCTTCTGAGTTTTACTGAGTACCTCCAAGTTCAACAATTTATCTCATCTGTGCCGCAGGCACCCAAGAATGGAGCGTTTCCACTCACTCAGCATTTGCCGATGGGCATGATCTCTTTCCATTTTGAACGCAGGTACCTACGTTGTACACAGCTAGGTTGGTACCTACCTATCAGCACCAGTTACCACCTATTCCTCATCAGGGAGTCAGTACCTACTTATTCCTTATGACCCCTCCACCCCTTCTAATGTGACTTACACTGTTTTGACTCCTATATGAAGGAGGTAGATCTAATATTTGATTATTCAAATTCTATAACCGACCACTACCGACAAGACATAAAGCCATGGATTGATTCCAAGTACCTACCAGGAACCGGTTCATGGTTTGGCCTCTGCCCGTTAAGTTACGGGAAAACACTTCTTGTCCTCTTCGGCTTTGTTCAACGTTCATCTTGGAGTAGGTAGGTATTTGTTCGAAATCTGTATGACAAATAGACACAGTTTAGAATTCAGATATTGAATATTACAACGTTCTCTACACCACACCTAGGAACCTAGAAGTCCTAATAGAACCTAGGAATGGTGTTCGTTAATTCGTTTTTGAGAATTTAGAGTCTACGAACGCTTGAGGTCACAGAGGTGGCCGAGAGCCAAGAGGAATACTGTTATTATATTCGATGTGTGTGTCTGTGACAAATATATCATAGGCACTCACAATAGATCGGTGAAGTAAAGAAGCGTCTTGGAGTTTCTCCATTTCCAGAACAGGATGTATTAGAAAACAAGAAGGTATGTGCCTAGATGCCCTAGGTCTAGGCTGGCTTGTAGGGGCACCGGGCACCCAATTTAGGTAGGCCTCTAGATGTATATTGTATAATGCTATTACAGGTTTCTGTGATTTTTATTTATTTATTTTTTATCCGAGCCCTTCTTAAACCGAACCTTATCTGTTTGGGATAAAATCGCAGCCTTTTTCTAAAGCTGTGTCCACACATAGTCGACTGAAACCGTACACTACCTTGACAACATAGATTAACCTCGGCGATCGACCATCTATCGATGTGGTCGACCATGTGTGGACACAACGAAGAGTGTCTCTCTATCGGACGGTAGTAGGTATTAGATATGTGGGATGTGGGCACCTATGTATTTACCTACCTATCATTAAATGATAGAACCCACATGAAAGTTTCCGTCCCCGAGGTACAGTGCTGTGGTAGAACATTTTAAACAGCTTTTTGATTCATTTTGGCTCTATTTCCGAACCCTAGGATTCCTAAATGGAGAATTAAAGATTTTGTTTTGAAGAGAAAACAAAGGGATTAGAAAGAATATTTAGGGACAGTGGTAACATAAATTTCGATTTTGGGAAGAAACAGTAATCTTGAATATTCTTATGACCTAATTGTCAATTGACATAAAAACTAACTCTGTGATTTTGTGGAGATGTCACATTTTCCATTGTACTAAGAGAAGAATAGTGGAGATGTCAAATTTCCCATCGTACCAATATACCAAGAGAAGAATAGTGGAGATGTCATATTTCTCGCCATAAATAAATACCCTCAGATATTTATCTCTCATTCTAAATCGCTTTACTCCTACCCTCTAAGGTTGAAAATTCAAGTACAACTTGAAAATTTCAGTGATGCCGGCACTGATCTCGAAGACCCCACAGTCTGAGTCAGTAGTAATATATCTGACATGATTATTATTTTCATTGTATCTCATTCTATAGATACAACCTACTATCATCTATAGGTCAAGGGCAATACAGCGGCACCAATCAAGACACTTTCATGTAAGTAAAGCTTGAAAATAAACACTTCACATAAACTGTTGTTAATCTACAGGAAAATCTAGAAATAGTCAAGTACCTAAATAATAATTATCTTAAGAGAGAGACAAAACTGTTCCTCTTCCTTAACATTAACACTCTGTATATTTATTCAACTTTTCTTTTGTGATAACAAACAAAAATCCAAATCCAACAAAAGATTATAAATTCATCTTTACATCGACGGTACCTGTTCCCTAGAAATGCGAGGGAAACTACAACAACAGGAACAAAGCCTTTACTAAATAACCTTAGGGAGAGGGAGAAGAACAAGGACCTTGGAATATAACATGGAATGATCTTGTTGAGATCTGGAAATAAATGATGTGAAGATGATGCAAGACATAATCATCAACATCTATTAATATTTTCATAAATTTATCTTTGGGTGATAATCAAACAACTTATTGAATATTGGGCGATGGACGAGCGCCAGAAATATTTCGAGGATTAGGGTAAAGTGTTTGTACCTACCTACCTACTAATGAACAAAGCTGCTCAAAATCCCCTATAATTACGATCCCCATTACGAGTAACGGGACTGTGTTATATTTTGGTTTCATGCTATGGATCCCATCTACCCAATAATTCAAAACCACATGAAAGTTTCCGTCCCCGAGGTTCAGTGCTGTGGTAGAACATTTAAAATTTGAACAGCTTTTTGAGTCAGTTTGGCAAATCTTGATCATTCTTATGACCTAATTATAAATGAGAGATGTAGAAATTCAATTTGACATAAAAACTAACAATGCTATTTGGTGGAGATGTCAAATTTCCCATCGTACCAATGTACCAAGAGAGAAATAGTGGAGATGTCAAATTTCCCATCGTACCAATATACCAAGAGAGAAATAGTGGAGATGTCAAATTTTCCATCGTACCAATATACCAAGAGAGAAATAGTGGAGATGTCAAATTTTCCATCGTACCAATATACCAAGAGAGAAATAGTGGAAATGTCATATTTCTCGCCATAAATAAATATCCTCTGATATTTATTTCTCATTCTAAATCGCTTTACTCCTACCCTCTAAGGTTGAAAATTCAAGTACAACTTGAAAATTTCAGTGATGCCGGATGCCGGCACTGATCTCAAAGACCCCACAGTCTGAGTCAGTAGTCATGTGTCTGACATGATTATTATTTTCATTGTATCTCATTCTATAGATACAACCTACTATCACCTATAGGTCAAGGGCAATACAGCGGCACCAATCAAGACACTTTTATGTAAAACTTGAAAATAAACACTTCACATAAACTGTTGTTAATCTACAGGAAAATCTAGAAATAGTCAAGTTAATAATAATTATCTCAAGAGAGAGACAAAACTGTTCCTCTTCCTTAACATTAACACTCTGTATATTTGATCAACTTTTCTTTTGTGATAACAAACAAAAATCCAAATCCAACAAAAGATTAAGAAATAAATTCGTCCATCTTTACATCAACGGTACCTGTTCCCTTTATAGAAAGAAATGCGAGGGAAACTACAATAGGAACAAAGCCTATACTAACAGGTAGGAATAACCTTAGGGAGAATAACAAGGACCTTGGAATATAACATGGAATGATCTTGTTGAGATCTGGAAATAAATGATGTGAAGATGATGCAAGACATAATCATCAACCCTCAGAAACTAGTCAGGCTTTTGGCAACCATTCTCATTTGAAATGATTCTTTTGGGGGTGTATGGTATCTATTTATGGAAATAATTTACACAAGTTAGGTACATTTATGGAGATATATTAAATTTTAGGTACCCTTCCACCCCTTCTAGTCTGGTAATTGAGGCAATGTTCCGCTTATGCTCACATCAATGTCTGATGTTTGGCACTTAGTATTATCTTTACTTCTGAGTTGTATGTCTAGTGATTTATCTATTTATTGAACAGAGCAATCACGAAAAATGACCAAATAAAATGGAGGAAGCTCCCCTTGCGCACAGAAACACTAAGAAAAGTAAAAACAGAACACCAGTGTCCAAGAAGGTTGATCGCAGGTACAATTTTTACCTAATCTATTACTTCTATTAGCTGGGTAATTGGATTATTATGTTTCTAGATAATGGATCCGAAGAGAAAATGACAAAAAGGAAAAGTAGTCCCAAAACACAGAAGCAATCAAAAGAGTAATTATCCGGAATTAGATATGATTTTTACCCTACTTGTATTAGTCATTTACCTTCTATCTAATCGAACGAGGCATACCTATGGGTACGTTGCGTCTAGACACAAAGATAGAAAACATGGAATTGATTATAGTAAAATTTTGTAAACAGAGAACTTGATAATCAGGATTTCTGGAGTCAATTTAGATAGGGATGAAGCAGATTTAAGAGACACTGTACAGGGTCACTCCAATTCCGAATGTATCATTGAAATTATTTTACAGGTATGCATCTATGAGTGACCAATGTGGGTAAATAGGTACCAGATGCGTATCACTTTGTGCCGAATTGTATAGATTGTCGATAGTAACTACTTTTTCTCCCCTTTTAGGCGCTTCAACAATGCGAACAGTAGGTCGTGTAACTACTTTAAAATGGTGATTTTACGAGGATATTCAACAATTAAAGAGGAAAAATTCATAAGGAAAAATTGGCAAAAATAGAATTAACTTACATAGGTGTTTAAATTAACTCAAATGTTCATTTTTGGATGACCTCAATAAACCCAATGAGATTCAACATTCATGTTTAATATTCAACACATCAGATGGTCCTATCTAATTACATTATCTCATTCAGACACGTCATAGCAAAAACCCTTTTGAATCAATGGATCTTTCCTTAAACTACAGATATGTACAACGTTTGAAACAAGTGCTGAGTATAGGTAGGTCTACACCGGTTGAGCCACTATCACAATGAGTTCAAACACTTTCGCCAAACCCTATCTAGCAAATAGAAAGTACGTTAGCGCTATGTAATAGTGTTAGGCACGCTACATGCGGTCATGTGATCTATCTACCTACTTTACAGTCGGTTAATTATTATCCAGCTCTTCTTCTTTCTAATTAATTTCATTACCAACGTCTGAGATTCTCCACCCGCCTCTAGCCTTGTTTGGTTTTGGTTCGGAAACGAGTCCATTGACTCCTGATGACTCCTGTACCAAATATTGACGTTGAAGCTACGTCCACACCGTTTCGAGTCGTGTTGATCAACATTCGTGTTGATCAGTGCTGATCGTTTGTACTGTCCAGCTGAGACTAGTAAATTGTTACTGTTGTCCAAACCGAAATTTTTTTCTAGGTAGACTGTCAAAAACCGTTTTGTTTAATTTTAATCACTTTTGATTATCCGTACCTTATTGGTTACCCGTAGGTACTAACTTCTACTAAAATGCACCTACATATTTTGTCCATGAGTCATGAGATAAATAAAGCCCAGACATAAAATGATAGTGGGTATACCTAATCTGTTTTTCAATAACTAGAAAGATATACAATAGAGATGCTCTCAGAAGATTGATTTAGGGCCTTTAGGCAAAATAGCACAAAGAATAGAACAACAGCGTAGGAAGGGAGAGATATGTGCTTTGGTAGCTTATGTGAAGTATGCCGCTCCAAACTTCTGTTAATGTTATCAATGCAACGTACCAAAGTCCTTGGGCGTAGAGCATCAGCTTAGACTGCTTAGAGTTAAATTAAAGAGTGATAATGAAACGTAGATATACTAGGTAATAATTCACAACATGTCAAAAAAATATTTAATAGGTAATAAGAAATTTAGAAATGAGGTTCTATCCGGAGTCAGAATGTACAAACGGTAGGTAAGTATTATTGTAACTTTTGTAATAGTACCTAACAAAAGACGTGTAGGTCCACATAAAAGACTGGTGTTGATTGTTTTCAAATCTTCCCATATTTTCTGCCTATTAAAGGTGCTACTAAGTTCAAAAGGTGACGCTTTCAAATGAATGAGATGAGATTTGGGCAGGAAGGGTTTTTCCTCTTTCCTATTTCATTATCTTATTCCTCTATCATTCTCTACACTTCGTCAAATGAATTTCTTTGTGTTATTGTTCATAGACGTCAAATGGATAAAATTTGGACAGGAAACCCTCTTCCTCTATCATTATCTATATCATCATTCCCTACCGCACTTCACTCGTATTCTTTGTGTTCTCACTGTGTTTTGTTCTCAACATACTCCTCCATTCTCTATTCGCCGAGAATATTTGAAGCCTCAGGAGGAGAGAATATCGACATACCAGCACATTCTGATACCTGGTACCTGATGACCTACTCTCGACTGCCATCAGTCTATAACCTATAGGTACTCGCCATTAAAATCTTATTAGCATTTCAGTAGATCAAGATCTGCTGGCGAGAGTACTTGCAGGTCGTGCGAAAACGCCAAGGTCGAGAAAATGAAGCCACCCCAATTTATTAGCTAAATCTCCTTTCTTTTGATTTATTATTGGGTTTTGTTTTCACTTTTGGTTGCTTTATCTAGTCTAGTCTAGTGCTATAAGGAACTTGGCAACCTGTACGTATTCAAGGTAGACAACACAATTCTGAGGAGGGCTTTGAGTGGTACTAGAAATTAGTTTGGTTCAACTTGATAGCATATATCAAGGCACACCCAATGCATGATAAACTCTTTAACCCTCGTCCCAAGATTTCAATAAGCCCTCGTGTAATAGCAGTTTCTCTGCTTTTCTTCTTGGAACTCTATTTATTCCCCCTGTTCTTTCCATTATCGCTAGGAAATTGAGCTGCATCCACTAACAGCATTTCCAGAGGAATAGGGCGCACTCACTTATAATAAATCCAAGGGAAAAAGGTACATCCACCAATATATTATTACTACTAATACCTACATGCTACAAAATGTAGGGAAATAAGGCACATCCACCGCCAATAATTACGAGAGAACAGGGTACTTTTTTTTTTTCTATTACCCTTTACTATAGGGAACCTATACAGCGGTGGAACGGTAATGAGAAATATTGCAACGTCCAAATTTCAAAATCGGGAAGATGGGTGGGAAATATCCGTTTTGGTCCCCTGATTACAAAAAAGTGGTTAGCCATGGTATGTACGTACCGATACTAAGCAGTTAACATCGGGAAAAAGTAGGAAAGTCTGTGAACAGCAAATATTCTCAAAACGTGTGCGTAGGGAGAAATGAAATTGGTAATCTATCCCGGGTTCTAGGTCCGACAGACGCGACTGCGATAAGTTGGTAAGAAATCGAGATAATCACCCATCCAGATATCTAACCAAGAGTAATGTTGCTAACCCTCAGTTTCGTGAAAATTTGAAAAGGTTGGAACAAAAGTATCTCAAAGATGACGGGTTGTCGTCACAGCGACTGAAATTTAAGCGTTATCCCGGTATGGTCCAAGGGACGCGGGACTGTAACAATTTGGGTAAAAATCGGATAGTCCACCGACATCCCTGATATTTAACGCAAAGTCATGTTGCTTAACCCGATTTCCGTAAGAAACGTAAGAGACATCGAAAGAAATTGTTCATTTCGGATGTGAATATTCCTAATCAATGTGATTTCCTCCCCGGTTTTTTCACGCCGCGAACGAATGGTGGCAGCTTTTCTTGAGTACTGTCTGACTTACGGTTGAGAAGTTGGGGTTCGATACTTCCGCTGTGTCGGGAAGGAATTCCGCTTTTATCGGTGAACCGGTACCAAAGTAAGCAAAGTGAATAGTTGAATCCCAGTGAGTTTGCGACGGGCGAATCGAAGGTGCTAAGTTTAGCCACTCTCTGAGCTGTAGCAGTTGAGAAGGTTCGGGTCGATACTCCCCGGTTTGTCAACAAAATCCCTTTGTGATTGTGAACCAGATTAACAAGTAAGCATGTAATTTAGTTTCGACCAATTGGGATTTTTCACGTCTGAATATCGAATTGTTGAAACTTTTAAACTGTCCGACTTACAGTTGAGAAGTTGAATGTAATAAAAGTCGGTGATGTTCACGACCAGATTTTTTTCCCTCCTGTTCCTCGAATGATTGTCTATGTAGATGTAATCTGCTCCTGCTCCTTCTCTCCCTCTTTGGTCTCGTATCAAAGTAATAGTCGTATACAATGAAACTTTACATTTAATTCCTCTCGGCATTAAATTATGCAATAACTATGTGAAGACCCGCAGCAACGATCTTGGTGTCCTCATTATCAAGGGCAAGGGTTGAGTAGTCGGTTCTGCAAGTTACAAAGTCCGCTATGTATGTTAATGTTAACCATTTCAATTATACAACTTTGATCTAAATTCAGACCATCTGAACCTGCTAACGTGGGACACCCTGCGGGTTTGTCAGGGTACTGAAATCGAACAGCGAATTAAATTGCAAACTGCACTACTTTGAGCTTCTTCTGCGAGATCGAACTGATAAAGGGCGAAATTTGTCGATGAAGTTTCGCCGATTTTAACTTCAGTTTTGAAGTACCTGGTGTGTTGGTCCCTTTTATGTTCCTTTTTTATCGACTTATTCGTCAACTTGAAATCCATAAATCTGACGAGCTTTTAGTATCACAACAACATGAGAAGGTACTTTATTTACCTTCGCATGACTTTGGAAATTCAACTTCGATCTGGTTTTCTGGAATGTGATAGAAATCCAATAGGGAAAGGGGATGTACCAAGATTTGGCACCAGAAATTCCAATAAAAATTGAAATTAGATTAATCGAAACAGATTAATCCAACATGTATGCGAACATATTCGAGATGTGTAGAAGTTATTTATACCATTTTATATTACCTATACAGAAATTTATGTTGTCTGCTATATGAAACATAATGTGAGGTTAGCATGTCAAAAAATTACAGCTAACCAACTCCTAAATCTAACTGTTCCTCTCAGGTTCTTCATGTGAAACCAGTTTTCTGATGGTTCATTTTTTCTATAGAAAAAACATATATGTATTAGAAGATAAATGAAATATTAAGCAGCTTATACATATTTTCTTAGTAGATTACTCAGGAGTGGCTGGTAAGGTTTTTTGTTGAAAGAATTTCTTTCACAATTCGTAGCCGTAGCGTTGGGGGTAATAGAAGTTTGGAATTCAGCAATTTAGCAGAGATTTCTCGAGTTATAATCATGCCTTTTTGGTTTGAGTAACGCTGGATGTTTAAACTTCCAGCAAAATTATGGTAGGTAATATTCCGTGGAAATGTTAAGCTGTAGCCGCCGGCCGTCGATCGACGAGGTACCTCGATATACTTTGTCGAGGCAGTGTATGGTTTCAGTCGACATCGATCGACGGCCATCCGCCTACTATTTGTGGACACAGCTTTATGCCCTCTGTGCTCTGTGGTATGGTATACGAAGTCTGACGAAGACATGAGCATGAAATCGGAGCTTGTTCCCAACATTTAGAAGACCGTTCTGAGTTCTGATATTTAGTAGGTAAACATTCTGTGTCCATCACGCCAGTTCTTTTCCTCAGAGATAAAAGTTTGTCCCAAAATCTGTTTTGATTATGAAACAAGCCAAAAACCGAATTCTAATTCAAGTGACCTATTAGGATAACGGGACTCACTCAGTTCAAATTGGTTGGTTTACCTGTTCTCAGACATTTCTAGTTGTCTACTTCTCCTAACATAACAGTGGTCCAGGGGGCTTCAAGTTTGATTGCTACTAATGTGAATTAGAGGGGGGTCAACTTTGCCATGTTCATTAATGGAAGACTTCTAGGGTATGTACGGTTTACTGATGTAGAAATACATAAGTAAGTCGGTAACCTGTAACAATTCTGAACATCATTTCCCCTCTTTTGGCGTGATTGATGCGCCTGTATTACCTTATGACATCCAAGATGGCGTCCTATCGGAATCGGTTCATTTTCCAAAAGGAAAATACAACCTTTGACCTTTAGTTTTGTAGACAGGAGTTAAGGCTAAGGATATACGCCTCGATAAAGTTAATGACGTAACTTGTACTTGAAGCACCAACCTCCAGATCGGAAGTCCAGTGTAATAACCACTATCTGAGGTTAGCTCCTTAAGGAACAAGTCCCTAAAGGAGTTTCTAGAGACCTTAGGTATCACCAACCTTTAGATCCAAAGTCCGCCTTGTAGTGAAATTAATCCTTGGCAAGTCCCTACAGGAGTTTCTATTGACCTTAGCTCTCGCCAAACAAAGCCTGTCAGCAACCACTTCATCAAGACTGAATATCAAAGGCCATTGCCCGAGGCAGTTCTGCTGATTATCTCATGCTGGACCTGCCTGTATAGATGAACATGCTGCAGTTATGCTAATGGATACACCATCTCACTTGGCTATGGTAGATCTCATGGATATGGGTCAACTATGTACAGTGTCACTCCGATTCCGAATGTACCTATGTACCATTTAAAATAATTTACAGGTATAAATCTATGAATGAGTAATGTGGGCAAGTAGCTCCCACATGAGATACACTTTCTTTGGAATTGTAGATTGTCGATAGTACTTACTTTTCCCCCCTCTTTTAGGCGCTTGAACACTTCGGACAGTAGGTCGTGTAATTACTTTAAAATGGTTCTATTACAAGAATATTCAACAACTAAAGAGGAAAAATTCATAAGGAAAAATTGGCAAAAATAGAATTTAAAATAGAATTAACTTACAGGTGTTTAAATTAACTCAAATGTTCATTTTTGGATGACCTCAATAAACCCAATGAGATTCAACATTCATGTTTAATATTCAACATATCAGGTGGTCCTATCTAATTACATTATCTCATTCAGACACGTCATAGCAAAAACCCTTTTAAATCAATGGATCTTTCCTTAAACTACAGATATGTACAACGTTTGAAACAAGTGCTGAGTATAGGTAGGTCTACACTGGTTGAGCCACTATCAGAATGAGTTCAAACACTTTCGCCAAACCCTATCTAGCAAATAGAAAGTACGTTAGCGCTATGTAATAGTGTTAGGCACGCTACATGCGGTCATGTGATCTATCTACCTACTTTACAGTCGGTTAATTATTATCCAGCTCTTCTTCTTTCTAATTAATTTCATTACCAACGTCTGAGATTCTCCACCCGCCTCTAGCCTTGTTTGGTTTTGGTTCGGAAACGAGTCCATTGACTCCTGATGACTCCTGTACCAAATATTGACGTTGAAGCTACGTCCACACCGTTGCGAGTAGTGTTGATCAACATTTGAGGACTTTATCGTCACCTTGTGTTGATCAACAGAGACTGAGCGTTTGTTTTCCCAACTGAGACCAGTAAATATTAAGCCGTGCGAGCGTCTGAACCAAAACTTATTCTAGGTGGACTGGCAAACGTCATTTTCAAGTTTGGTTAGTAAAATTGTTAATCACTTTTCATTATCGGCACAGTATTCCATAGAGATGCGCTCGAACCAATGTGGAAAGATGCTTTCAGAAGATTGATTTAGGGCCTTTAGGCAAAATAGCACAAAGAATAGAACAACAGCGTACTCAGCGTAGGAAGGGAGAGATATGTGCTTTGGTAGCTTATATGAAGTATGCCGCTCCAAACTTCTGTTAATGTTATCAATGCAACGTACCAAAGTCCGTAGAACATCAGGTTAGACTGCTTTAGAGTTAAATTAAAGTGTAATAATGAAACGTAGACATACTAGGTAATAATTCACAACATGTCAAAAAAATATTTAATAGGTAGGTAAAAAGAAATTTCGAAATGAGGTTCTATCCGGAATCAGAATTTACAAACGGTAAGTACTATTGTAACTTGAAATAGTACCAAACAAAAGACGTGTAGGTCCACATGAAAGACTGGTGTTGATCGTTTTCAAATCTTTCCATATTTTCTGCCTATTAAAGGTGCTACTAAGTTCATAAGGTGACGCTTTCAAATGAATGAGATGAGATTTGGGCAGGAAGGGTTTTTCCTCTTTCCTATTTCATTTTCTTAGTCCCTACACTTCACACGTCAAATGAATTTCTTTGTGTTATTGGTGCTATTTTGTTCATAGACGTCAAATGGATAAAATTTGGACAGGAAACCCTCTTCCTCATTGACGTTGAAGCCACGTCCACACCGTCTTGAATAGTTTTGATCAACATTTGAGGGTTTTTCCTCTTTCCTATTTCATTTTCTTATTCCTCTATCATTCCCTACACTTAACACGTCAAATGAATTTCTTTGTGTTATTGGTGCTATTTTGTTCATAGACGTCAAATGGATAAAATTTGGACAGGAAACCCTCTTCCTCTTTCCTCTATCATTATCTATTTCATCATTCCCTACCGCACTTCACTCGTATTCTTTGTGTTCTCACTGTGTTTTGTTCTCAACATACTCCTCCATTCTCTATGCGCCGAGAATATTTGAAGCCTCAGGAGGAGAGAATATCGACATACCAGCACATTCTGATACCTGGTACCTGATGACCTACTCTCGACTGCCATCAGTCTATAACCTATAGGTACTCGCCATTAAAATCTTATTAGCATTTCAGTAGATCAAGATCTGCTAGCGAGAGTACTTGCAGGTCGTGCGAAAACGCCAAGGTCGAGAAAATGAAGCCACCCCAATTTATAAGCTAAATCTCCTTTCTTTTAATTTATTATTGGGTTTTGTTTTCACTTCTGGTTACTTTATCTAGTCTAGTCTAGTGCTATAAGGAACTTGGCAACCTGTACGTATTCAAGGTAGACAACACAATTCTGAGGAGGGCTTTGAGTACAAAATCTTAACAACTACATACATATTCTCTTCAGATTGCCTGAGAATAATGAGTATACGGGAATGCTCTAGCAGTTCTGCTAGCGTTATACTACTTGTGGTCAGCTTTCAATGAACAGTTCACTATTTATGGGCAGCATCAGGACACGTCACAAAATCCGCGCCCCTCTTATTATGATCCAATAAATAATACATAGTTAGAGTTCTTAAATAAATAACAATTAAAACCAGACTGTACAAGACGGGGGCGTAAATAGCCCCAGGGGAGCACGCTTGTTAAAACTCCCAAGATTTAAACATACCTACCTATAGGTATTTGTGTGTATTTCATGTGGGCGAAGAATCTAAGCCTTATCAGTTTGCCAACATTTTATGTTGCTGTTTTCAAAATCCATATCTTATAAAGATATTGGTGAAAATGATCAACTTTCTTTTGCTGATAGCGCTGTTCATTGAGTTGATGGAGTTCTTAATTTTATCTTTCAACATCATTGAACCTCTCTGTGTTCTAATTCTTCAGTTATAAATTCAAAATTTATGTGTTCCTGCAAAGATGATTGCAAAAATCTTTGAAATTATGTTTGTATAGAGGTTTTAGCTCTTTTTATGCCTCTTGGACAATCTTCTTCTATAAGTTATTGCTGTAGTAAAATCTTCATGAGTCCATAGATAAATGGATTTATACACGATCTTTTGATCATAGTTGCTTCAGGAATGTCTTTATGACAATTTTTAGCTACATACATTCTTATTCTTTGTCATAATTTCATTTATTAAGTTCTGTGAGTACAGTTTCAAGATAATCCAGTATATGCTGAATCTCCTATGTTTGATAAAATTATATTTACTTTTGTACTTTCAACATTCTTATATTTCCTATTGAAAATCATAACCTCTCTAACTTGATAAGGGTATAATAATCTAATCAAAACAATTTACAATGTTTGAAGTAGGTATGGCTAGGATAATAAGTGGTACTTGGATATAAAGCACAGACTTGACGTCTGACCCAAGATGTGAACTCAGCCATGTCAAGTGCTGGAAAATCAGTCTTGTTTGAGATACCTTCATAGCTGGAGGTAGGTATTATTTAAATACCAATTTAAGTAATTACTGTTCCTTATTACAGTACCAAGCTGGTCATTTCGACATATTTCAATTCTCCTTACTTATTTAAATACCAATTTAAGTAATTACTGTTCCTTATTACAGTACCAAGCTGGTCATTTCGACATATTTCAATTCTCCTTACGAAAAATAGTTCTTGTTTCTGGAGTGATGTCAGATCTGAGGACAATGTCGACAGGTTTCGTGTGTTCTAATTACCATGTCTGTCTCTATCATTTGTGCTGTTTTTTGGGAGCCTTTTGCTGTTATTTTGATAGACTCGATTTTACCTTCTTGTCTCCACTGACGATCGTTGTTTCCTTGTAATTAAAGCTAGTAAAATGATTGATATCAATAAGTATTTTACTTCCACTTAAGGATTCAAAGCTACCTTTTTTCAGAACACCCACACTACAAAGAGATCCCAAATACCCAATCACCCAGTCAAGCAGATCATTTTGGATGACATAATATTTCTCTTCTCAAGATCTGAAGACCCAATACTGAGCTGAGTCATGGTTCTATAGACATCAAAGCACCAGTCTCCTCAACCTGTGTATCACCTGATGCATTCATTACCATCTTTATTTTGTGCACATTTATTTTTTCCCTTCCAAAGAGATTTTTATGTTCCACGCTCAAGGTTAAGCTCACATTCTTTTGTAGAAGACAAAAAACATTCTCATAAAATCTCTCGAGATCGAGATGCATTATAATATGACCGTTGTGATAAATACTTTGATGAGAAAGGAAAGAGAATGAAATAGATAGAGCTGATAGACAGTCCTGAAGTTTGAATTAGATATTGTGAAATAACGAAATAGTTCATAGGTACACTCAAAAATTAACAATTCTTTTAAAAATCTAAAATCCCCTAACCATATCTTTAAAACAATCACTGACTTTGAAACACCACACGATCTCTCACCTTACGAAATAATGAAAAGTTCGTTTCGGATTTGAGGGTCAAATCGTCATATTTTCGAATCAATGGATCGCGATCGGAATGAATTTTGTTCATTCGGTCCACTGAATAGCTAAGGAAGTTATAGGAACTGCGCCTGATAGGGTCGCTGGTCGATTCCATCCATTAGGTACCTATTGGAACTCGATGAGCAGTATTTCTTCCTATTTCCTGTTTTTATTGGTGGATCAGGACTGATCAGGAGCTAATTAGCTCCCGGTCTTCAAGGAATAACGATCCCGATGAGATCTCTGAGGACTTCGGGGGCTATTTATTTGGGTTATGTACAACTGCTCAGGCAAGCCGCCAACTAAAGTATTTTCAAAGTATCTCTTCAGTCAGTATCAATTTCTTCTTGAGTTCTTCTTTCAAGATAGGTATAAGTATCCTGAATACCCATCTCACTGCTTCATTTTCCTTGACCTTTACCAAGTCATTATTTACCCGATGCGACCATATTAATTCTTTCTTCTCCAGTAGAACATCTTTTAGAATACAAGTTGTGTCCTTCAGTATCCATCTTCGGAAAGAAGAGTGAAGAGAGACTTAGGTATTCTAACACATTTCTTTCCCAAATCAATTTTCGGTGAATTTTTGGGTCACCCGCTATTTGGGGTTTAAACATTACCCAAGATCCGAGCATTAAAAGGAAGACATAGGCTTGGTAAGATGATTATCTCGGCTCGAAAATATATCTATAAGCAGGTCTTTACTACCCAGGTATTCGCACACTGTACTAGGTACATGAACATGACTGTCCAGTGTACACCTACATATGTCTGTACTTTCTCAGGTACTTTAAACGGGACTGCAAATTTGGAAGATAATATGTGAAGATAAAACTTTGTATCGACAATTTTGTGAATAAAAATGCTAAAAACATCAATATATGATCTTCAATAACCTCGAGTTTAAAAAGCATAGCTTGTATGGCACTATCCAGCTGTATATGAAGTTAAGCACTTAATTGTTGGAATAAATCAAAAACATCTCGTATATCTCCTCATACCTCTATATGAAATAAAACTTTGTATCGACAATTTTGTGAATAAAAATGCTAAAAACATCAATATATATATATATGATCTTCAATAACCTCGAGTTTAAAAAGCATAGCCTGTATGCCACTATCCAGCTGTATATGAAGTTAAGCACTTAATTGTTGGAATAAATCAAAAACATCTCGTACATCTCCTCATACCTCTATATGAAATCATTTCTGTAAAGAAAAAGTAAAACAAAATCACTCAAAACCAGTTAGAGTTCAATATTACAATTCCATCAAAGCTCATAATGTCCACCATAGGGAATTTCACTTCTCTATAAAGAATTTTACTGTGAACAGAGGCCAGTTCAATATTACAATTCCATCAAAGCTCATAATGTCCACCATAGGGAATTTCACTTCTCTATAAAGAATTTTACTGTGAACAGAGGCGAATGGTTCTACTATTGAAGTAACTATTAACCACTGAGTATTACTGGCGTGGTGGCTGTGACCATATTCCGATCTACAGGAATAAATCCTTCAATGTGGTCCTTCGGGCCGGATTTATGTGCATTCCAGGGATCACTTGTTTTCAGATAGAAGAAATAACGAACAGAGGCGAATGGTTCTACTATTGAAGTAACTAGTAACCACTGAGTATTACTGGCGTGGTGGCTGTGACCATATTCCTATCTACAGGAATAAATCCTTCAATGTGGTCCTTCGGGCCGGATTTATGTGCATTCCAGGGATCACTTGTTTTCAGATAGAAGAAATAACTTCTTGCAAACGAGATATATTAAGTTATCAACCAAATCACAAGTACATAATTATATCCTTCCTCATTATTACTGTTGATATCTAGGTATCTGTTCCATCTACATAAATCTAAAATCCTCTTGGATTTTTTGTCCTTCTCTATCTTTCCATTTTCCAACTTCTCGTTCATACTCATATTACTCATTCTCACTTTCCAGTTATCAACCAATTTTCTCCAAGATTCCTTCTATTTGAAACCGGTTGCTGAATGTATATCTTCGACACTGATAGGTCTGAACTTGTGGATTACAAATCAAGTAGTTTTTGTGATCTACTAGCGTCTGACTGGTAAAAAGAAAGTTGCTCATAAGATCGATCCGGTGTTGCCATAATAATATGAGAGAAGAATTTTAAATTAATTTATAAGAACAACAACGCTACAATTTATTAATCACGGGATTCAATTTAAATCGAAGCCTCTTTATTTGGCCACCAAAATTTAATCTCTTTTCCCCTGTCCGTGGTCGTCCTTTATCAATATCTCTGCCTCCTATTTTTCTGTTCTAGCCCTTCAAAACAGTTCCATATCATCTATGATTTTTCTAGTTTCCTCTTTCTCCCTTCCTCTTCTTTCCCTTCTCCCATTCTCTCTGTCCCTGATCTAGTGATCATTCTTCATCGTTTCATAACGCCAACATGGAGTAAAACTGACCCAATAAGGTCGACCTGTCGATCTCAGTACAGCTCAATAATATGTGTATTATCTTCTATCAGTACACTATACAGGTACTGTCAGATACAGGTACCTAACCATCTAACCAACAAGGTGTGGGTTTTGGAAACTCTCGCCTATTCCGGTCGATTGTCCATCTTTGGATCGACCAGACTGTCTAGAGCAAGGTGGTACCTAATTAGACTACCATCTCCCGAGGTCCTACAGGAAGCCTCAGGACTTTGGATGGAAAATTGGTACCACGAATTGAGAAGGGAAAACACTTCCTGTCTTTTGTTCCCCTTTATCCTTTTTTCCAACGTGTCTACATTCATATCTATTCTTCCCTCATGCATTACTACCAATGTCGCCACTGCTAACTATTCCCAGGTAGCTATATACCTGCCATTAATTAGTGACCTTACTACTTGATGTAGTGTATTGTATTCGATTATATGGCTACTTATTGAATAGGGTACTTTGTTTAATAACTTTATGATTGTTTCTCTTTCTCCCTTTCTCTTTCCCTTCTCCCATTCTCTCTGTCCCTGATCTAGTGATCACTCTTCATTGTTTCATAACGCCAACATGGAGTAAAACTGACCCAATAAGGTCGACCTGTCGATCTCAGTACAGCTCAATAATACGTGTACTATCTTCCATCAATATTCAGTACATTATAATACCTGTATCTGACGTTACATTGTACCCGTACCTTCAGATACAAGTACCTTATCTTTTAACAAGATGTGGGTTGTGGAAACTCTCACCTATTCCGGTCGATTGTCCATCTTTGGATCAACCAGACTGCCTAGAGCAAGGTGGTGATTAGACTACCATCTCCCGAGGTCCTACAGGAAGCCTTAGGACTTTAGATGGAAAATTGGTACTACGGATATAATGATTGTACAAACTTGGTTCACTGTTTTAAAAAAGGACCATTTTTTACTCAGGAAATTTTTATTTTCTTTGTGCTATCTTCTTGCAAGTTGCAAGTTATTGATTCCTAGTGTTTCCACAAGTTAAAGAGTGCCTTGGATCAGGACTTTTAAAAGTATCCCGAGATTCCCGAGAAATATATAAAATGTCTGCAGTACTGCGAAGTCAGGCTTAAAGATGATAGTAGGACTCAAAATCTTAACAACTAGTCAGCTCCCATGGCGTAGTGGTCACTGCGCTCGCCTTGCACGCGGGAGACCCGGGTTCGATTCCCGGCGGGGTCAAGAAATTGGTAAGTTCCTGAGGACAAAGAAGAAAAAGATTCTGCTCATAAATCCAGACGTTACCTTTTCTATAGGATGGGGCTATAAAATAAACCATTGCAGACACCTCTTGATGCTTTTTTATGTCAAATGTACGGGGTGGGCCCGAGCGAGATTTCGGAATTTAGGTTCCCTGTTGAGGAACGAGAGGAAGAGGACGACCAAAACAGAGATGTGAGGATCAGTGCAAGAATAAATAAATCAATCAATAAAGACATGGAAAAAATCAAGATCATGGAAGAAGAAGAAGCACTACACAGGACAGTTTGACGTGGCAAATAGTTTTCTAGGCTTTAAATAATGTCAGTAAAAAGGGCCCTGGCAGTAAGTAAGCAAGTAAGGGGAAATGGCATGGGAAAATCGCTGAGAAAGAAATTTACAAAGGGTGGACTTTGAGATTGATCAAACCTATTTCCGCCAGCCTAGTTAGCTTAGTTGGTAGTGCGTCTGCCTTGTAAGCGTTAGGCCGCGGTTTCGATTTCCGCCCGGGGCGGATTTTATTCTGATGGGATAATATTCGTTCTCGGAACGGCTGGCTTTCTCCTATCCTGTCTTCCTCCTCTCTTCGATTTCGGGACGATAAGACCATAGCAGTTACAGTTCCCTCTGTCAAACCTCTTAAAAAAAACCTATTTCCTGTTTTTATTGGTGGATCAGGACTGATCAGGAGCTAATTAGCTCCCGGTCTTCAAGGAATAACGATCCCGATGAGATCTCTGAGGACTTCGGGGGCTATTTATTTGGGTTATGTACAACTGCTCAGGCAAGCCGCCAACTAAAGTATTTTCAAAGTATCTCTTCAGTCAGTATCAATTTCTTCTTGAGTTCTTCTTTCAAGATAGGTATAAGTATCCTGAATACCCATCTCACTGCTTCATTTTCCTTGACCTTTACCAAGTCATTATTTACCCGATGCGACCATATTAATTCTTTCTTCTCCAGTAGAACATCTTTTAGAATACAAGTTGTGTCCTTCAGTATCCATCTTCGGAAAGAAGAGTGAAGAGAGACTTAGGTATTCTAACACATTTCTTTCCCAAATCAATTTTCGGTGAATTTTTGGGTCACCCGCTATTTGGGGTTTAAACATTACCCAAGATCCGAGCATTAAAAGGAAGACATAGGCTTGGTAAGATGATTATCTCGGCTCGAAAATATATCTATAAGCAGGTCTTTATCTTCTTCCATTAGGTACGTTTTATAGGTGTACCTTATATTCCCATGTATAAATAATGGAAAGTACGAGTAGAAAAAATCCTCCTTGGAAGATAATTTTTATTTTAGACATTAAGTACCCTTTAAAGTACTGAGATGAGGAGCTAAAGGCCCGAAAGGTCATTCTGGGGCTTCACATGGCCAAATAGCCATACCAATCAGGGAATCATAGACAGTATTTTGTTGATAGTGCAGAAGAGACCAAAGGACGAAAGTTGTAACTTGAATTTCCCCACTTTTGACTTAAACCGAGTCCAAATTGAGGAACAAAAGACTACCCGGTTAGCATCTTGAGATTCTCAAGTATTCTCATCTGGTCCACACTTGTGCTTTATTGAACTTTCTAACAGGCGATAAATATTGCATAACCATTTCCTTGATCTGCCTCCGAGGTATTTCATGCAAATCAGATGCATCCACGCATTCATTGTGCATTGCAACAAGGTGCGGATTAGTTTGTTCCCTTGCTTATATCCAACTCCATATTCTGCCTTATATCCATTGCTATATTCTTCTGTAAGACCATTGACAGGTGTGTCCAATGTGGTCGTTTGGATCATTGTGCCTTGAGCCTCTGCGTCTCTTCTTTAAAATATTGTTAAAGAGATTTTCTTCAACTCGTGTAGTTTTCAAGGGAAATGCTTCTTTCCATTTCCCAGGGTGTACTAGATCTACCCATCTACTATCGTTAGAAATTTGCAGGATGTACAGTGTCACTCCGATTCCGAATGTACCTATGTACCATTTAAAATAATTTACAGGTATAAATCTATGAATGAGTAATGTGGGCAAGTAGCTCCCACATGAGATACACTTTCTTTGGAATTGTAGATTGTCGATAGTACTTACTTTTCCCCCCTCTTTTAGGCGCTTGAACACTTCGGACAGTAGGTCGTGTAATTACTTTAAAATGGTTCTATTACAAGAATATTCAACAACTAAAGAGGAAAAATTCATAAGGAAAAATTGGCAAAAATAGAATTTAAAATAGAATTAACTTACAGGTGTTTAAATTAACTCAAATGTTCATTTTTGGATGACCTCAATAAACCCAATGAGATTCAACATTCATGTTTAATATTCAACATATCAGGTGGTCCTATCTAATTACATTATCTCATTCAGACACGTCATAGCAAAAACCCTTTTAAATCAATGGATCTTTCCTTAAACTACAGATATGTACAACGTTTGAAACAAGTGCTGAGTATAGGTAGGTCTACACTGGTTGAGCCACTATCAGAATGAGTTCAAACACTTTCGCCAAACCCTATCTAGCAAATAGAAAGTACGTTAGCGCTATGTAATAGTGTTAGGCACGCTACATGCGGGTAGGTATGGATTTAATAGATTTGGGCACCGAATGTACAAAGTCAGTCTTTGTAATTTTAAAAAGACCATTAGATTTTTAACTAGCACATGCATCGTATACCTACGTCCAAACGGTCGAATCACAGGTCATATTTGAACCGATTATGAACCAAGTGTTCCAAATCCGAGTGATCCAAAAAAAAATCTAGTTAAGGTTATACCTAACTTACCATCTTTAATATCCTGAAAATGTTCTAATACGAGTATTTTACTGCTCAATTCCTGTCTTTTGTTCCCCTTTATCCTTTTTTCCACCGTGTCTACCTGTCTACATTCATATCCATACTTCCCTCATGCATTACTACCAATGTCGCCACTGCTAACTATTCCCAGGTAGCTATATACCTGCCATTAATTAATGACCTTACTACTTGATGTAGTGTATTGTATTCGATTATATGGCTACTTATTGAATAGGGTACTTTGTTTAATAACTTTATGATTGTTTAAACTAGTAGCAGTTATTGTTTGTTTTGATTCTGGCAATTATCTAGCCGGAGTTGCCTATCGTGCTCCCTCTGTTGTTATCAAGAGAGCTTTGCATTATTTTGTATGGGAACAGCACAGTTAATTTTGTTCTATCAAATTGGAAACCTTGTGTAGTAATGATATTGAGGGCTATTCATAGTCTATTGTTTGTTTTGATTCTGGCAATTATCTAGCCGGAGTTGCCTATTGTGCTCCCTCTGTTGTTATCAAGAGAGCTTTGTATTATTTTGTATGGGAACAGCACAGTTAATTTTGTTCTATCAAATTGGAAACCTTGTGTAGTAATGATATTGAGGGCTATTCATAGTCTCTCATGGGTCTTTCTTGTCGCGAATCCGAACAGGACTTAACTATGTTTGTAAATAAATTAATGAATCCGTAAATAAAACTTACACAGCAATATCTGACATGATTTTTTTTATTATCTTTTGGAACTCGGATTGAACGTTACAGTTGTTACAGATTATTAGGAAAGGAAATTGAAAATCTTTCACGTTATCCATAGGGCACACCATTTAAACCTTCAATATTCACCAAGGAAAGGGGCTCTCCTAAGCTACGGTCCGCCTCTGATCAGCCCGTCTAGATCAAGGAGACACTCGTTTGTAAATAAATTTATGAACCCGTAAATAAAACCTACACTACAGGATCTCCTGAAATCAACATTTTTTGGATCTTTTGGAGCTCGGATTAAACGTTAAAGTTGTTCCAGATTAAGGTTAGGAGATTAAATTTTTTTCACCTTATCCATAGGGCACATAATTCATTTAAACCTTCAATATTCACCAAGGAAAGGGGCTCTCCTAAGCTACGGTCCGCCTCTGATCAGCCCGTCTAGATCAAGGAGACACTGCTTGGTGAATGGAACCAACAGAACCAAGGAACCCTGCAGAAACACACAGCAGTGCCATTGGAAAACCTCACAACCCAATCAACCCATGCTAAATCCAAACACACAATGGACCTACACCTCTATTATTTGCACACACCTACACCTGCAATTATACTGTTGCATAATGGATTGGCAAAACTTGGAGTTATGGTTGCTATAAGTGAGGATGTACTCCATAATTTTTTACTTACCAAAGTCAAGGTTTCACGATTTTGACGCCCTTTTGTAGGCTAGAATGCTAGATGCTAGGTAACACAACTTACTTATGAATGCAACAGTCAAGGTTGTAGCAAATTGAGCTTTTCTACAGCCTCGAGTGTTGCTATAAGTGAGGATGTACTCCATAATATTTTACTTACCAAAGTTAAGGTTTTACGATTTTGACGCCCTTTTGTAGGATAGAATGCTAGATGCTAGGTAACACAACTTACTTATGAATGCAACAGTCAAGGTTGTAGCAAATTGAGCTTTTCTACAGCCTCGAGTGTGTTCTTATTCCTCGATTAATTGTATACGATTACTCCCCCTCTTATTATTTTACTTACTCATTGGGATTGCTAGAAAACACACATGTAGAAAGTTATCTTCGCCTAAGATCTAAGTGAGAGTGAGAGTAATTTGCCAATTTATTGCGAGTGCGAAGTTTTTTGAAGACTGTTTTTGCTTCGGTTTTGGTTGCTCGTCATTTTGATCGTCTTGATTCCCCATTCCTTATGATGTGGAATTTGGATGTCTCCAAAGCATAATCGATTTCATCAAACAAATTACAGATGGGTAGACTTAGAGTTTGTTTCGTGCTTCAAATTGCGCTGCAGTAACTTTGCCAGAATTTGACACTTTGGCAACCATTTCTCTTGTTGTTGGACCTGTCTAAACTGTTATTGCTATTTTAGACTTCTTTCTTCTTTCCCTTAATATGCTGATGATGAAGTTATTGTGCATAAGATGACTCGCAAGTTCCCCTTTCAGTATTGCTACCAATATCTTCACCAGTTTCCAATATCTTCACAATCTATGCTAACTCGCCAGACAAGTAGTTATGTGTGCTATGAAAATTGATCTACTTCCTTTTATTGTTCAAAGATGTGGTACCGAATTTTTCATGTATGTATGACTCATCATTTCAGCAAATCATAGATATGCCAGCTATTTGGTTACATGCTTCCACTGTACCACTGGTTAAATGTCTGCAGTAATGACCGAAGGTAACTGGAGCAACTGGAGCATACCTGGATGGTAAATTCAAATATCATAGAGAAACAATTATGTCTTAGCAATAGAGCATAGATTCTGCTGAGGCCTATGATAGAGTATAGGCCTAGAATATCATTCGGTACAATCAGATTGTTCTTTTCCCTTGCGTTAATAGACAGGAACTAATTGTCACGTTAATAGGAAACGCTATTTCACATCTGAATATAATTAGGCTGGTGTGTTCTTATGAACCTGTAGATACCTACTTGGTAGTTACTGAGCTATAGATATCTACCTACATTGTGTGATATTATAGGTGGAGGCTATGTAAGTAAGCTCCTCTTTTCACTCCCAGTCTAGAGTCTAGAATAAATTCTAGATTCAAGCAAGAGCAAATAACAGTAGGTAGTACTTTCCTATCTTACTCTATGCCTCAGCTTGGGCACTAGCTACCTCCAGCAGTTACATAAAGTTACTTCTAAAGTCTCGGCACACAAATCCTAACAATAAGAAACTCACCAAGTGTGTCTGTGGAACAAATAATGCAAATGCACATTTTCAATATGGAAATTTTTTCAAGACCACGTAATCTGATCCCAAAATGAAGAGTGGCCATTTTCACAGCATGAAGCCTGCTGTTTTTTTCCATTAGGCGCTTTAAAAACCTGCTGATAGAATGTGTAGTCGAGATTTACAATATGGGAAGGTAGTTAGGCACTTAGCTTTGTAGGGATTTCACATAGGTATTTGATAGTCCAATATGAAAGAGAAGAGAGCTCAGTTTCAAAATGGCAATCTTCGTAACTCTTTTCATAATGAAGAGGTGTCAGGGGTGGTCGATATACCCGTTTTAGAAAGAAGCCGTCTCATCGGTGCAGTTTCATTGCTTTTTAAGTAGTTCCTCCATCTACCCCTGGTGGGCGATTGAAATAGACCACCTGCCGACTTTCGCCTCAATCCCCCGTTCATTTATTTCTGCTGTGATGAATTCCACTACCAACATAGAATAACTTGGGATTATGGATATCTAACAAAAGAATTCTTGGAAACAATCTCTGACAAAATTAAGAACATAAACGCACACCTGTCTAACTTTCCATTTCTACCCAACTGTCCTGATTCTTGTTAAAATTTGTCGCTAGTATAGTAAAAGCTGCCTATGATTCAACGTCAAGAAAACATCTGGGAGTGAAAGATGAATAAAATTTTCGTTTCTTTCTGCGGTTTTTTCAGATCTTGCGGTTATATAAATCCATCAAGAATCTCATAATCTCAGGACAGTTGTCAGATCTCAGGATTTGGGGGGTTTAGTTCTCGTCCTTATTTCTTTTTCTTATATCCTTGATAGGACTGTATATCTCTATTTGTACATAATTTTCTTCTTCGTCTTTTCCTCATCAGACCCAGCAGCACTTGAATTCCAGGGTCTCTTATGAAGCCCTAGCATCTAAAATCCACGGCCTCCACATGAACACGATGATAAGTAGCCTCAATCTCAATATACATAGGTTCCATAAAGCTCTCCCCAGTTTGGCTCCTAAGAGTATGACCCTGACTCTGGTGATTTGATTAGACAGGATGAATTCATTATTTCGAGAGAAGCTCATCAGAAGTGTATTACTTATGAAGTTACCATTGGGACTGCTAGAAAACACACACGTAGAAAGTTATCTTCGCCTAAGATCTAAGTGAGAGTGAGAGTAATTTGCCAATTTATTGCGAGTTAAGTTATCAACCAAATCACAAGTAGGTACATAATTATATCCTTCCTCATTATTACTGTTGATATCTTGGTATATGTTCCATCTACATAAATCTAAAATCCTCTTGGATTTTTTGTCCTTCTCTATCTTTCCATTTTCCAACTTCTCGTTCATACTCTTATTACTCATTCTCACTTTCCAGCCATCAACCAATTTTCTCCAAGATTCCTTCTATTTGAAACCGGTTGCTGAATGTATATCTTCGACACTGATAGGTCTGAACTTGTGGATTACAAATCAAGTAGTTTTTGTGATCTACTAGCGTCTGACTGGTAAAAAGAAAGTTGCTCATAAGATCGATCCGGTGTTGCCATAATAATATGAGAGAAGAATTTTAAATTAATTTATAAGAACAACAACGCTACAATTTATTAATCACGGGATTCAATTTAAATCGAAGCCTCTTTATTTGGCCACCAAAATTTAATCTCTTTTCCCCTGTCCGTGGTCGTCCTTTATCAATATCTCTGCCTCCTATTTTTCTGTTCTAGCCCTTCAAAACAGTTCCATATCACTTAAATTAATTTATAAGAACAACAACGCTACAATTTATTAATCACGGGATTCAATTTATATCGAAGCCTCTTTATTTGACCACTAAAATTTTATCTCTTTTCCCCTGTCCGTGGTCGTCCTTTATCAATATCTCTGCCTCCTATTTTTCTGTTCTAGCCCTTCAAAACAGTTCCATATCATCTATGATTTTTCTAGTTTCCTCTTTCTCCCTTCCTCTTCTTTCCCTTCTCCCATTCTCTCTGTCCCTGATCTAGTGATCATTCTTCATTGTTTCATAACGCCAACATGGAGTAAAACTAACCCAATAAGGTCGACCTGTCTATCTCAGTACAGCTCAATAATACGTGTATTATCTTCTATCAGTACACTATACAGGTACTGTCAGATACAGGTACCTAACCAACAAGGTGCGGGTTTTGGAAACTCTCGCCTATTCCGGTCGATTGTCCATCTTTGGATCGACCAGACTGCCTAGAGCAAGGTGGTAATTAGACTACCATCTCCCGAGGTCCTACAGGAAGCCTCAGGACTTTGGATGGAAAATTGGTACCACGAATTGAGAAGGGAAAACACCCAAATTATATACCTTATTGCTAACATGGTGATTAGTCAGTAATATCAGTATCCAATATATAGATACTATCATATAGTGCTTCTGGCTTTCTATACATATTTACGTACAAGCTATAGTAGAGTGTTACATGAGATGATGGTAGTTAATAAATTAGTGATATACGAACTTGATTGCCTGTTAAAAAGACCACTGTTTACAGAGGAAATTTTCATTTTCTTTGTGCTGTCTTGTTGCAAGTTATTGATTCCTACTTTCGACAAGCTGAAGAGTCCCTTGGATCAGGACTTTTAAAAGTGTCTCGAGAAATATAAAATGTCTGCAGTACTGCGAATTTAAGCTCAAAGATGATATTAGGACTCAACAACTGCATGTTCTCTTCAGACTGCCTGAGAATTCGAGAATGCTAGAGTTCTACTACTTGTGGTCAGCTTTCAATGAATAGTCCACTATTTATGGGCAGCATTAGGACACGTCACAAAACCGCGCCCCTGTTGTTATGTTCCAATAAATAATATATTATTAGCGTTCTTAAATAAATAACAATTAAAACCAGACTGTACAAGACGGGGGCGTAAATAGCCCCAGGGGAGCACGCTTGTTAAAACTCCCAAGTTCAAGTTCTCCAAGTCTACACCTATCTGAAGCTAAAGCTACTTGTCCGGAACAGACTGACTTTGCGGTCATAAATGCAGAATTATTCAATGTCCTAATGATGCCTCATTATCTTGATGGACCATTGAACACTTTCAGTACCTACAACCTACAAGCTACGAGTTATGGTTGTAGAGTACTTACTAGAACTAGACTTCATACCTTTAAACACTGTTTAAAGCTCTTAGCTTCTGATTTAATGGCAAACATGTGAACTGAACACTGTCTAATACTAGAGCACTGTACTAAACATAAACACCGGAGCGTCCATAACATGAACTATAGTAATCACCTTAGAGTACTCACACTGCCTAGTTTGCCAACGTATAATTATATGTATAAGGCTTTAGTCTGATTTATGACGAACGGAGTTTGTCCATTGTTTCCATTAGATGGTTGCTATAAGTGAGGATGTACTCCATAATTTTTTACTTACCAAAGTCAAGGTTTCACGATTTTGACGCCCTTTTGTAGGATAGAATGCTAGATGCTAGGTAACACAACTTACTTATGAATGCAACAGTCAAGTTTGTGGCAAATTGAGCTTTTCTACAGCCTCGAGTGTGTTCTTATTCCTCGATTAATTGTATACGATTACTCCCCCTCTTATTATTTTACTTACCCACATTGTTTCATTATTTGTTCACAGGTAAGCTAAATCATCACATCAGTTGAGAGTTGAGAGGCTCCACCCACTCAGAAAATGAAGAAAAACTGAAAAGGAGGTAATTATGTTCTTCTTCAAATGATGAGGTTTATGAGAAAAAGGTCGATTATACTGGAAAACTGAGCAGAAAATCGATTTTATTTCATCCTGAATCCTCATGACCCCATTGACACCTCTATTATTTGCACACACCTACACCTGTAATTATACTGTTGCATAATGGATTGGCAAAACTTGGAGTTCAATATCACAAGGTGTACACAGTGGGTATTTATGATTGATCATTTTGTACTAACTCAGATTGTTTCATTATTTGTTCACAGGTAAGCTAAATCATCACATCAGTTGAGAGGCTCACCCACTCAGAAAATGAAGAAAAACTGAAAAGGAGGTAATTATGTTCTTCTTCAAATGATGAGGTTTATGAGAAAAAGGTCGATTATTTTTCAAAATCCATATCTTATAAAGATATTGGTGAAAATGATCAACTTTCTTTTGCTGATAGCGCTATTCATTGAGTTGATGGAGTTCTTAATTTTATCTTTCAACATCATTGAACCTCTCTCTGTTCTAATTCTTCAGTTATAAATTCAAAATTTATGTGTTCCTGCAAAGATTGCAAAAATCTTTGAAATTATGTTTGTATAGAGGTTTTAGCTCTTTTTATGCCTCTTGGACAATCTTCTTCTATAAGTTATTGCTTCCCATTGACACCATTCCTGGCAGGGGTTTTACTTGTAGGTCAAGGGATGCTGCATGGGATAAGCATATTTAATTATAGGCAGTAAAATTTCAAGTATACCTATAGCTAATTGGTAATTAGGTACTAGTAAAATGATAATTGGAAAACTAACAATAACGAAGCCTCAAATTGGTCCATTGCCAACATTGTTAGGAATTCTGGGTTGCAGCCAGTTCTGGCCCGATGATGTCATTTCTGGATAGGGCATCGGGCCCCCTGGCTCATAAATAAAATGTTAATTACAAGTGCTATAATGTTCAAACCTGAGAATCATGTCCCAGAATAGGTCTTACCTGAGCTTGAGGGTGTAAATTATAGTTATGTTAATTCTAGACATTATGTACCCTGTACCCATAATGTGACTCAAAACATGACTCAGGATCTCAGGAATCAAGAATCAACATTGAGTTGGCAAGTTTCAAAATATTGAATGTAGACATTTGAATCTGGGTATTGATTTGTGACGTCACATGTCTGAACTCACTTCTTGTTGGCATTGCTCAAGAAATTGCTGATTGTTATGCATAGTCAGTCAAATGCAATAGATTAGTGTCAGTCTCTCCTGACAGTTACCTTTCGTTTGGTGCTGTGTATGGTAAGCTGATGAAATTGGCTTAACCGTACCCACAGTAATTTCGCATTAGTTATAGCATTTTACGTTTTTTCCTTGAACAAGGTATACATAGGACTAGTACCTATTACAAATATTTCTATTATCTCTAGCTTTTGCAGGGTGAGTCAGCTTACAATTCACCCCCAGGAGTGCGAGAAATTCCACCCATAACACCTCAATAGGACCAGCACATATCCCGAAATCGCCTTTATCAATATGTTTGTAACTGGTACACCATCAATAGAATTGACTCTGATCTTGATTTACACTTCTGCGGGCTGGGAGGAATTTGAAAATCTACACCTCTATTATTTGCACACACCTACACCTGCAATTATACTGTTGCATAATGGATTGGCAAAACTTAGAGTTCAATATCACAAGGTGTACACAGTGGGTATTTATGATTGATCATTTTGTGACCAGTTCGATCTCGGGGTTAGGCATGATTTGTTTTTCCGGTGCAAACCCAGCTAATGCCTTGAGTAATGACTCGTTTTTGCCTTCTAACAAGGTATAAAATTTACTGTTGAAACATACCTATAGGTATTTGTGTGTATTTCATGTGGGCGAAGAATCTAAGCCTTATCAGTTTGCCAACATTTTATGTTGCTATTTTCAAAATCCATATCTTATAAAGATATTGGTGAAAATGATCAACTTTCTTTTGCTGATAGCGCTATTCATTGAGTTGATGGAGTTCTTAATTTTATCTTTCAACATCATTGAACCTCTCTCTGTTCTAATTCTTCAGTTATAAATTCAAAATTTATGTGTTCCTGCAAAAGCCTCTACACCTAGACTCTGAGAACCATAGGTAGGCACTTTGAGCATTCTTTTCTTAATAAAAAAAGTCTATGCAGTTCTGAAAACTCTGAAAATTAATTATAAGCCGTCAAGTGGAATCATCTATTGATGGATGTGCCAAATACCCAATCATCTACCAACATTAAAGCATTACCACATAGACAATAGACACATAATGTTATTGAGG
>NW_007378811.1:0-8428 GCF_000475195.1 Diaphorina citri
AAAACACCTTATCCCCCCCAAAAAACAAAAAAAAAAAAAAAAAAAAAAAAACTCCCAACTCATACGATTGTCAATCATAACAACATGGTAATTAATTTCAACGAGAGAGACCCCCCATTAAAAATAAGAACAAGCAAAATGTGTGAGAATTGCTTGAATGTAACTATATGTACGTACTCCTCAAAACAACATAACCAACAAACCAACATAACATTAACCCATGTACAATGACAAAGTAGGTATAAGACATAGAAATGTTATTTTGAGTTGTACAATAATTGAAAGGGCTCACAATTGTAAAGGGCCCGCATATTACGCTGTAAAGCACCCTTGATACCGAAAGCAAATAGAGAAGAATAGGAGCAAGCCAACCGTTCCGAGAACGAACCTTCTCTATTTAGGTCCAGGACAAAATTTATCCAGAACTTTTGCTCGGGACGGCTGGCTTTCTCCTATCCTGTCCTTCTCTCTTCGATTTCGGGACGATAACACCTCCGTTGATTCCCTCTGTCAAACCTCTTACACAAGATTTTACATTTTCCTGCAACGATAGACACTCTGAATTGAACAAGACTCTAATCTCCCCCCATATCAGCAAAATTAAAAAAAAAAAAAAAAAAAAAAACCCAACCAATACGATTGTAAATCATAAAAACATTTTAATTGATTTCAAAAAAAAAAAAAAAAACTCCCAACTCATACGATTGTCAATCATAACAACATGTTAATTGATTTCAACGAGAGAGACCCCCCATTAAAAATAAGAACAAGCAAAATGTGTGAGAATTATTCGAATGTAACTATACGTACTCCTCAAAACAGCGCAAACAACATAACACTAACCCATGTACAATGACAAAGTAGGTATAAGAAAAGACATATAGAAATGTTATTTTGAGTTGTACAATAATTGAAAGGGCTCACAATTGTAAAGGGCCCGCATATTACGCTGTAAAGCACCCTTGATTTGACAGATCATTTGTACAATTTACGTATTTCTACCAATTGGAGGACATTTTGTATTCCGATCAATTGGGTTAGGTAGGGGACAAGGGGGGGTTGATTTTTAGGTTTCCTTTGACAACGAGATGAGGGGGTACACTGTTGGGCTTTATCAACCCTAAAGCACTCACTCTCACTGTGTAGTTTTTTCTATGTGTTATCGATTATTAATAATTATTATTATTATTAAAAATAAGGTTCGTTCTCAGAATGACTGACCTCCTATCTAGGGGACAAGGGGGGGTCGATTTTTAGGTTTCCTTTGATAACGAGATGAGGGGGTACACTGTTGGGCTTTATCAACCCTAAAGCACTCACTCTCACTGTAATTTTTTATATCTTTATCGATTATTAAAATTAAGGTTCGCTCTCAGAATGACTGACTTTCTCCTATCCTGTCTTCCTTCTCTCTTCACTTTTGGGACGATAAGGCTTTGGCAGTTCAAGGAAATGTAAAAAAAAATTGCTGAACTGCGGAACACTATGGATCACAAATTTTGGACCCTCCTCCTAGTGCTACATAATAGTTTAGTCTCGTTTTAGCACACCCTATACCTGATCGCATCTACACTCAAGGACAGCTCATACTATAGGATTGTGTTGACTAATAGATATAGCTTTAGTAGGTACCCTATGCTTCCTATAATATGCACTGTAGGAACATATACGTAGGTATCTGTCGGAGACAAAGACTCCACTAGATTTAAATAAGAAGATGATATCATGCAGGAAGAAGGTACAGAATATTAATAGGTACAGGAGATACCTATAGTGCTATAGTCAGGACATACATAGGTACTGAAGGTACCTAGTACCTAGGGTCTGAAGACTTTCATTTCCCCCGAGAGATTTGACAGAGGAACCAAAAGTCAGCCCAAAGCAATCACCCTAGTTAGGGCTGCTTGAGAGGCTGACAAAAAACGCCGACCCCGTCTGACAACACGGAAAAAGGCGAAGAAAAAGAAGAAGAGGTTTGATAGAGGAACTGTAAATGCGAAGGTCTTATCGTCCCGAAATGGAAGAGAGAAGGAAAAGACAGGTTAAGATAAAGACAGTCATTGCGAGAGCGGACTATCGGTTTACAATAAAATCCGCCCCGGACGGGATGCAACCATCCAATCCGCGAAATAATGCTCACAAGGTAGACGCTAACTTATAGGCTGTCGTAATTTAATGTGGGACTAGCTTAATACACGTATTGGGAAAAGCTCAGTAGCTTCACTACACTTAATAGTACTAGCTTCACTACACTTATTAGGACTAGTTTCACCACACTTACGTTTCGTTTCTCGTGCACACATTGGGTCCTATGAGCTCCCCCCTCACACTGGGCGAAAGCCAGGCACCCCACAGCACGCTTAAACCTAATATCACAAGTTGAGATTGCATGGTTGTCAGATGTCACCCCCTCCTCCCTCCTCCAATCAGATCACAGGATTCCTCCACGGGCGTGACGTCACAACCTGAGATCCGCCATTCTGAAACAGGTCAAAAAAGAAAATCATTGTGAGTTTTTTTTCTTCTTCTTCTTCTTCTTCTTCTTCTTCTTCTTCTTCTTCTTCTTCTTCTTCTTCTTCTTTTAAGAGGTTTGATAGAGGGAACTGTAACTGCCAGGGTCTTATCGTCCCGAAATCGAAGAGAGAAGAAAGACAGGACAGGAGAAAGCCAGCCGTTCCGAGAACAAACCCTATCCCTTCAGGATATAATCCGCCCCCGGGCGGGAATCGAACCCGCGGCCTAGCGCTTACAAGGCAGACGCGCTACCAACCAAGCTAACTAGGCCACTGAGGCACCCGTGCTTTATCAGCGTTTTCTCACATTATCATAAAAAATAGATGATAGGAACAAACACCATAGAGTTTGATTTTCATTGGAAAGGAACGCATAAAATAAGTGATAGTAAAAACCAACATCATCTCTTTGTTCCAAGCTGTACCAGGTTCCTCAGAAATACATTAGGTACAAGTCAAATGCGACTATGTACGAGTGTACTTGTACATTTTACAATTGAACCTGTCTAAGTGGGACTTGTCCAAGTGGGAAACCTGGATAACTGGGGGAAAAAAATCGTGGCCCCTTCATGGCAACCTCTCTAAGTAGGACACTTTTTTAACTAGGAAACCTGGATAAGTGGGGAAAAAATTGTCGGTCCCTTGGATTCCCACTTAGACAGGTTCGACTGTAGTACTGTACTTGTTGACAGATTGATAGATCTACAGCGGGTGCTATCGTCAGAGGCAATATGTGGCTTTTTAGGAAAGTATAATTGAAAGAGACATTTGAAGATTCACACAAGGCAATGGGGTGCATTAGTCCTACATACTGGACTCTGCAATTCACAAGAATGTTGTAAGAAACCACCCTGATCCATGTATGATTTCGGGGGTTAGCGCGTCGGTCTTGTGATCTTTCTCTAATAAAATTGGTTCTCCGAACGGCTGGTTCCTTCCTATGCTGTCTGCCTTTTCTCTTCGATTTCGGGGCGATAAGACGTTCGTTGTCAAAGTTCCCTCTGCACATTTCTTGTTTATGCATAGGATATGACTCCCTTTATACATCTCGTTTAAGATATGACTTGGCGAAGCACAGCACGACCGCTAGGGCTATCCAGAGAACATTATGAATTCTAGATAAAGAAACATGAGAAGTTCGTGGACCTCTAGTCTCTATTGTCAACACTAGGGTTCTTTGTAACTTATGTTACTTATGACAGGTCTTGTGTTTTGTTATGTTAAACGCGGAGAGACGAGAGAAAAGACAATAATTAACAGCATGGTTTCACTCCCGAGTCCTAAATGGCCACAGAAAACAGCCTGGAAGGCAATCGCCAAGTCGCGGGTTCGATTCTCACCTGGTGCCAACTTTATCCTAAACATTACAAAAGGAGCAGTAACAACTTACAACGGAGGTCTTATTGCGTCGAAATATTCCCGAGAGCGAAGAAAGAGAGACAGGATAAAAGAGAGGCTGCCGTTCCAAGAACGAACATGACCTGTTTAGGAAAGAGTCCACCCCGGGGCGGTAATTGAACCTGCGACCTAGAGCTTACAAGGCAGACGCGCTACCTTCCAAGCTAACTAGACTGGCGTAAGTATAGTAGTGAGAACTTTACAAGACCAGCTGATCTGCTCCAGAAACCTAAGTAATGCGTTATAATCTCTTACCTAGATCCAGGGAATACCTACTATTAATGAATAGGTATAAGTAAGTATTAATTAGACACTGTAAATAAGTAGGTAAGTATATAGAAAAGTAGGTAGGTAATTGAAAACACGGATGTTGGACAATTTCTAGACGGTATCAATTTACACTCTAGTATTTTGGTAGGTATACCTTAGATGTCAAATTTCGATCAAAGGTCAACTTGAACAATCAAGGCCTTGCCTTGGCTGAGACAGGCATGGAAGGGAAATTTCACATGGTTCTTATTTAGCTTGAGATAAGTCTGTCTGTTAGTTCGTTTGTCCGTCTGTCTGTCTCTTTGTTTGACCGTCTGTCTGCCCATCAGTCTGTTCGTTTGTTTGTCAGTCTGTCTGTCGGTCTGTCTGATGTTTGTTTTAATAAAAATTGGATTGAGCAAGATTAGAGTAGGTAGTAGGTACTCTCGGTATTTGCCAAAATTGTGCGTTTGTTAAAGTCACATTTTGCTACCATCTGAGGAACTTTTATCAGGCCAATCTCGGATGACAATAAGTTAGTCTATCACTTTCGAATTTCGAATGTAGTTCCAGTCCTGTGGCAATGTCTATGAGGAAAAAAATCTGGTGTGAACATCACACGACTTTCCTTATCCTATTGAATAATGCTTATTTGAGTGTTCTTTTACCCTAACTTTTACAATATCTCTAACCGTTTTGTCGCTATAGCTGGAAACCGCCAAAAAACGGTCGAAATCTGTCCAAAAGCGGTCAAAATACCGCCAAGCGCAGCAACCATCTCAACCAAACGTTTTGTGTTGCATCCTTGTCACATTTGTGAACTACATACCAAATTTCAAGTCTCTAGCTCATACCCCGCCAACCGTTGCACCGGTCTTAACCAAAAGTTTCGTGTCGCATCCTTGTCACATTTGACAGCTACATACCAAATTTCAAGCCTCTAGCTCTTACCGTTCTCGAGATATTTTGTTTACGGACAGACAGACACACACACACACACACACACGGACCAATGGCTGAAACTTTGGATTTAGGCTCTAGGGACCTCAAAACGTGTTTCATCTGTCTCGGTATTTGCCAAAAATGTGCGTTTGTTAAAGTCACATTTTGCTACCATCTGAGGAACTTTTATCAGGCCAATCTCGGATGACAATAAGTTAGTCTATCACTTTCGAATTTCGAATGTAGTTCCAGTCCTGTGGCAATGTCTATGAGGAAAAAAACACAATGTCACCTTGTCTTCAAATAGAGATGTCTAAATACTTATACATACATAGCTACATACATACCTAGTTATACTTATGTTGTAGTTCCAGTCCTGTGGAAATGTCTATGAGGAAAAAACACAATGTCACCTTGTCTTCAAATAGAGTTACCAACCAAGTATATGTCTATACCTGATGTTTGTGTTTACGTTATACTTAAATATTTTATTTTTAAATAAAGAGCTAGTTAATGGTTCGAAATAATGAATTACAAAATGTCTGGGTCTCTGATGGGTATTTCCCTACAAATTAGTGGTTCACTGACATTTGAAACTCATTTGGAAAAAAACAAAAGTCAGTTTAAAAAAACACACTAAGATGAATAGGTAGGTACTGAGCTTAAATACTTATGTTGTAGTTGTTTTATTTTTAAATAAAGAGCTAGATATAATGAATTACAAAATGTCTGGGTCTCTGATCGGTATTTCCCTACAAATTTGTAGTTCACTGACATTTGAAACTCATTTGGAAAAAAACAAAAGTCAGTTTAAAAAAACACACTAAGATGAATAGGTAGGTACTGAGCTTAACTCGTATGATGCCGTTGTCTTACTCAACAATCTCATAATCATAAATTTTATCATCTATTATCATTTAGATTTTTAGAATCATCGCACATATGTGGAACATCTGGCTATGATATTCATGACAAAACGATGACTCCACGGAAAACCACATTGAATCATTCATGTTGCAAAAAAAAAAAAAAAACATAATTATAATAAATCTTAAATACCTACTTACCTACTTGAGTAAAAAATAAATCCAGTTCCAGATATTTTAGCACTTAAGTAGTACCTACATTGTGGTGCTCAAAATGGTTAGATCAAAAGGACTTTTTTTTACCATGTTTTGTAATTTTGCAAATCAGTGTTCTGGAGGAATTCTTTATAACCACATTGTCATCATATTTTTTTGAATTGAAGGCATTTAGACGCAAAAATAATAATAAAATATTATACATTTTGTGTATCCTATAGTCCCCAGCTCTATTCTATTGGATCAGACCCTTTAGCGTCACTGAAGCAACCACAAGTGTCAGCAAAAAACCAACAGGACAAAAAATCCGACAAGCATAATATTATTTCTATCGTGCGGTTACGCAAACTTGATGAGTAAGCGGATTTGGTTTCAATTATGTCTGGAGTATTTTCTGCTATCGCGTATCGGATTACGAAATTCTTCACTCAATATGGAAATAATTACCCATCGATGATTCTAAAACGAAATCCCGAACCAACACAGCTCAAAGTTATTTAAAGAACTTCTACATATTCCTAGCTTACTCCAACTTTTAGAGGGCTGTTTGCCCCTACAATTAAGTCTCAGAGTGAGCTTTTTGTGAACCGAGTTACAGTAGAAGATATCATGAAGGTTTTTTCCCCTCTTTTCATTAGGTTTGATAGAGCGAAGGTCCTCCCCCCATATCGAAGAGAGAACGAGGGTAGGATAGGAGAAAGCCAGCCGTTCCGAGAACGAACGTTATCTGTTTAGGATAAAATTCGCCCAAGTTACGTATAATTTCGGTAAAATAGATCAAGTTATTTACGTAAACTAGAAGAAATCAAAAAGTTATTTACGTAAAATAGAAGAGACCAAGAAGTTATTTAAAATCCATTTCAAGAAACGAAAGCGGACGTAAAATTCAAAGTTCAGAGAATAAGATGAGCTTGGGAGCATGGGACAATTAAGAACCAAACTGGCAATCACGACAATCGTGCCAAAGTCTATTAGGACGCAGCATCTGGTTGATTTGGTACCAAGATGAGTCTCACTCTACTGGTAGAAATGGAAATCGGTACTCTACATAGAACAGCGGCTCTCAGCAAACAGCAATGCTTCCCTCCTTGTGCAATCTCCTCTAAATAGTCTGAATTTCTGAAATATTGAATGCCTCCTGAACTCTCTTCAATTATATGGAAATTAATGGTCAGCCTAGCTTGGAAGGTAGAATACTTTATGAGTGCTAGGTCGCGGGTTCCATTCTCGCCCGGGGAGGACATCTGTCCTCAACAGATATGTAAGGTTCGTTCACGGAACGGCTGACTTTCTCCTGTCCTGTCCTCCTTCCCTATTCGATTTCGGGAACCCATGTTACACTTCCCTTTCTAAAGTTCTCACTACTATACTTACGCCAGTCTAGGTAGTTAGCTTGGAAGGTAGCGCGTCTGCCTTGTAAGCTCTAGGTCGCAGGTTCAATTACCGCCCCGGGGTGGACTCTTTCCTAAACAGGTCATGTTCGTTCTTGGAACGGCGGCCTCTCTTTTATCCTGTCTCTCTTTCTTCGCTCTCGGGAATATTTCGACGCAATAAGACCTCCGTTGTAAGTTGTTACTGCTCCTTTTGTAATGTTTAGGATAAAGTTGGCACCAGGTGAGAATCGAACCCGCGACTTGGCGATTGCCTTCCAGGCTGTTTTCTGTGGCAGTTTAGGACTCAGGAGTGAAACCATGCTGTTAATTATTGTCTTTTCTCTCGTCTCTCCGCGTTTAACATAACAAAACACAAGACCTGTCATAAGTAACATAAGTTACAAAGAACCCTAGTGTTGACAATAGAGACTAGAGGTCCACGAACTTCTCATGTTTCTTTATCTAGAATTCATAATGTTCTCTGGATAGCCCTAGCGGTCGTGCTGTGCTTCGCCAAGTCATATCTTAAACGAGATGTATAAAGGGAAAGGGAGTCATATCCTATGCATAAACAAGAAATGTGCAGAGGGAACTTTGACAACGAACGTCTTATCGCCCCGAAATCGAAGAGAAAAGGCTGACAGCATAGGAAGAAACCAGCCGTTCGGAGAACCAATTTTATCAGAGAAAGATCACAAGACTGACGCGCTAACCGCCGAAATCATACATGGATCAGGGTGGTTTCTTACAACATTCTTGTGAATTGCAGAGTCCAGTATGTAGGACTAATGCAACTCATTGCCAAGCTTTGCTCGGGACATTTGATGTGACGTCATCGCCTACGGGAGCGTATGCCGTGACGTCAAAGTTC